>NC_132940.1:62204000-62351500 GCF_034638445.1 Ciconia boyciana
AGTTTTTTAGCAATCTTGTGGGAAGACAGGGCAAAGAAGAACATTTTTTCCCACAAAAGAGCATTGGCTGGAATACCACATCTTTTTAAAATTCCTTTCATCTTCCAAATAAAAATATTATCTTTACGGTAAAAAGGATGTTTAATATTTGCCTACTTTTTATAGTTTTATAGTTGCCTACTGGTTTTTCTCAAATTTTCAAATTTTGTGCCAGTTTTCAGCCAGGAATAAAATTTTAAGCCAAGTTATAAACCACTGAAAGAGAAACATTGGTACAGCCTTAAGTATAATAACAATGCCTCTGTGTCCAGTATTTTGATATCTGTGATATTAATTTGTACATTTTGACTTTCTAGATACACATTTGCAATAAAAAGTGTAGGATTTTTTCTAATTAGGAAATCATTGCTCCCTACCGGTTGGAAAAGTAGCTACCACTGGTTCGTGTTATGGCTGAAATCCCAAGAAGAAATGTGGGGGCTGCCGCTTTCCTCAGTTCCACTGGTGTCAGCAGGAAAAAAACCTTGCTCAAGCTGATGGCAGAGCGGAGGTGTAAACGCTGTGAGAGATCAAAGTCATCCCTGTTATTTCCAGGAGACAGATGATGGGTCCCACTGAATACAACAGGTGCTGTTTCAAGGAGAGAAGTGCTTGATACGAAAAAAAATTCACTTTCTCAACTTCATGGGAATGGCTTTCCACTGTAAGCTTAAAAAATTAAGTTAATTATCTCCTCCTTTGAAGCAGCCAGAAGTGTCACTTCCAGTGACATCCGAAGCGTTAGCGTTAGCAGCTCTGACAGCTGAAGGAGTGACCGGCGGAGGGGCTGGCACCACTCTAATTTGGATAAGAGGAACCTTCAATTCCTTGATTGTTGGCCAATACTGTGATGGAGGGGACATTTCCCCGGGTGGGCACCAGGTAGCTGCGATCATCCCACGACGGGATGGGTCATACTGGAGGACACACATCTCTTCCTCCACACAACCATCTGCAGATGTGTTCCCTAAGCAATACTGATTAACCTGCTGACAGCCAGCTGCAGAAGGACACAGGTTGTTTAAATTTCAGAAATGGGCTTGTTGTAAGATAGTATGTGAACTCGGTTTGGGCTGCATGTGTGTGTTTCTTTCAGTCTTTTTCTGAGCTCTGAGTCTTTTTTTTTTTGAGTACTGGTGATGTTAATATACAATTTATACATATATTATATGTATAAAAATTTAGATATATAAGGTTTAAATACCTGGGCATTAACTTTTGGTGCAGCCTGGGCTGTATCCCCTGCCTGCTGTATGAGGGCTCAGCCTGCTTGTTGCCATTGGAGTTTGCAGGTGTTCAAGTTACACAACTCAGCAGATTCAGCTGTGAAAAGCAGGTATAAAATTGGCGGTGGGTGCTCAGGAGTTCTTGGCCAGTGTCTGTGCTGCTGGGTGGAGGTTAAAGCCCCTTCTCTACCTCTCAAGCAGGTAGGTCATTCTGCTAATTTTATTTAGTCTAACTGTTTAAGCTAAGTTCTTGTGCGAAAGTTTTAAATTTCCTCTAAGCTTGGTTTATGTAATTCTGTAACTTTATTAAAGTAACAATCTTTCAGGCTCTACTTTTTATGCATCTGTAAAAAAAAATTTCCCTTTTTCTTTTAATGTTAAAATGGTAACTGGCCTCTTATGGCTTGAGCCGTCTGCTGTTTCCTGGCTGTATGGTGCTGCTCTGAAACTAGCGTTCTTAGCAAAATAGACATGTAGAAATTTTGATGGTAAATCTTTCAATTTTTCTTTAAATTTCTTTAAATTTCATATCTTTGAATTTCTTCAAGTTTCTTTTCTTTAAATTTTCTTCATTTTAAAAAAAAGTGACTCTTAAAGTGAGCTCAAAGACAAATTCTTAATCTGGGTGGCTCTGCCGGTAGAGGAAAGTCTGTATCTGAATTTGATGTCTTAAGCTCATGCCTGATGAATTTTCAAGAGGGGCATGCACTCGAGAAAGACACAGCAGGAGGGAAATGCTCATAGAAAGTTCTACAGGCACGGCTCTGCTGCCTGCTGCATTTCCAGGTTTGGTAAAAAACCAATGATCTTTGCTGTTATTGGAGTGGAACACTTAATGTGCTAAGTGGGATGAGGGGGAATTATGCCTGTGTAACTGTGAACAGTGTTTTCTTAAGGTGGCTTTTAATGTTTTATTATACCAAAGCACCTATAGAACAATTCATCGGATCAAAAATTGTGTGCTTAAACATTGAATTCTTTCATCTGTTCTGGATGCTTGGACTCCTCCTATCCTCCACAAATATCTAAGCCTTCCTCATTTGATTGGACTGAACAATGTCAGGTTCATCGCTTAATATATGCTTGTTGGTTATTTTCACTTTGTTCCCTTTGGTAGCATCTGATTATCTCTTTAAATGGTGCAAAACTTGATTAGGAAGACAAATAATAGTGAAGGACTGAAGGACAGAGACACAGCCTTGTTCCTATGAAATTTAATCCCTTGTTTTAGAATATTGTTAAACTTCCTCAGAGGTTACTGCAGTGGGAACATAAATTGCTCCATCTTGACCTCTGAAGTATCAATAGTACTTATAAATACAAAATGTACCTGGGGGACACTTCAGACATTGCCTGCCTTAATGGAGAAGTGGTGGTTTGTCCCAAAAGCAGCATCTGCAAAGATGCTCTTTGTACCTATGCTCGCACTCTTTATGGTGGAGAACCTGAAGGCCAGGCAGGAGCCGGAGTGAAATGAGATACCGGCTGCTCAGAGTTTCTGTGATTAGGATCTTGCCTTCCATCAAGCTAAAACTCACCTGGAGTGAAATGTTCCTTTAATGTCCCTCTCAAATACCATGCTGAGGATTTATCTCTAGCGCAGGACTTTGTGTAGGATTTTTCAGCTAAATGCATAAGTGTTGGTTTAACTGCTCAGCCTTGATGTAAGGGATACTGGAAGCAGTCACTCCTAGGTATTAATCCAGAGTTGCTTTATTTTCAAAGTGCTGGTTTAACATATTGGCTACTGAGCGCAATGGTTTTAGGTTGGAAAAATATTTAGAAAAAGTCCCAACTGTACTGCTCCAAAAGGGGGTATCCTGTGTCAAGATATTTGTGGGTGCCTGGTGTCGCGTACAGTAATTCTTACTGCGCCATCAGTAAATGGTATGAGATTTGTGCCCGTATCAAAATATCAATGAAATGAGATTGTTAGCTGACTTGCTGTAGAGAAAATTATATCCTGGGGAATTGAGAGGTCATCTGCTCCCCAAAGAAAGTCGCTGCTGAATCAAAGCGGAGACATACCGCCTTCTTTCCAATATTTGCTCAAGCCATGTGTTAGCTTGGTTGGTGCATGGAGAAAAGCTATCTGTGCTGCGGGAATTGCTGGTGGCAGGGGCTTAGTGGGAGATGTTTCTCTCTCCGAGCTGCTAATGAAGCAGTGCTCTGGTATGATGTCTGGGTGTTGTCATTAAGGTACCGCTGGGTCGTATTTAAATGTTGATCTGTAAGAGCAAATACATGTTGCTGACTTGTGTTTTAGCAAGAGTTCAGGCGTAGTCTGTCTTCTCCATGCTTTGCAGCTTTAAATAAAGTATCGGATTGAAAGGAAGGGCTTGCGATAATAGTGTGATGCTGCTTTTTAAAAATTATTTATTTTAGATGTGAAACTGCTTGTGGTTTGAGAGCCCCTCTCTGATCTGATAGCAGAGATTTTAGACGCTGTGGTTGTGTCCCATCTGCACTTTAGGTGTGTGTGTTCATGCTAACTAGACACCTCTGTGGGTTTAAATGGGATGTCTTATTTATCAAATCCGTTTCTAATGCTGATTGCATTGTAAAACAGCCAAAACTTTTAAAATTAGCAATAAATTCATCTCACTGAGAGGAGTGAGTGGTATATTTGCATATTATATATGTCAATTGGACTTTTTAAAAAGGCTTTTTAGGATCATTTCAGATTAAAGGTGGACAGAGTAGTTTCCTAGGAACCAGGTAGTCATGTGAGATGTCTGGAAAAGCAAATTGCTGAGAAGCTGCTGATTACTGTCTGTGTTCTGGGCTGCTCTGCCTGGGTAAGAAGCCAAATTGCAGATGGTGATTGATAGCTTTTTACGGATACATACATAGTCCAATAATTGGTAAAATATGTAGAAAAAATAGCCTCTACTGTGTGTCAGGTCTTACTAATAGATCTCTGAGACAAGTCAAAAGTCTTTTTTACATTAGAAAAAAAATTATTTGTACAACCTGGTTTAGCAGCACCGTAAAATGACTATAAAAAGCCAGAAAAGTTCAGTTGCTGCTTCTTGCCTACAGTGTGGAGGCCAGAGAGTGAGCTGGGCTCTGGGCATCGCACCGAGAATATTTCTGCATCCCAGCACAGACACGGGAACACGTTGTTCCTATGCCAGCGAGGATTGCTCCTTCCTGGGCAAGGCTATTCATTAGTGGATCTTGTAGTAATTTATAAAAGAGTAATCCTGCTTTCCTACTATCAGAGCTCCTAAAAGGGCCTGGGCTGAAGTGGGGACCCATATGTGCGTGGTATCAAGCTGGGAAATCCTTCAGCTCTGGGGTGCTTAACAGCAATTGCTCCCCGTGCTACGTGCTTTCGAACTGGAGTGTTGAGACAGCCTCTGCTACCATGCTGTAATATGAAAAGGGGGTGATCGGGAGAAGTTATTAACCCAGCCCTGTGCTTACGTATAAAAAAAACCTTGTGTGGAGGCCCGTGTGCTGGAGGAGGACTTGTTGGCTTGGAAAAGAAATAGTGATTTCTCTCGTGCTGGCAGCTAGCGTTTGCATGGGCAGCATGCAGGGACCATTTAAGTGAAGAGCTGGAGTGCTTTAGGGAACAGGACAACCATGTGTATCCACTTTTGGGTTTTAGTGCATACTCCACTTAAAAAAAAAAAAAAAAATTCTTCCCTAATAGAATATTGCTTCTTAATGAATAGACCCCCTTGTTATGGGACAGCTTAGTGCTGTTAACATTTTTCTCTCTTGTTTGGCTTTATTAGGTGCTATCTCCCATGGCTATCTGTAAAGCCAATTAGTGGAGAAAATAACAGCCATATTAATCTCCCAGAACAGTGCAAGAAAAAGTCATAATATCATAGGGAAATTGTTCTAAGTGTGAAAAATTACCCACTTCGTCTATTTCATTTTTCTCAAACTCCAAAATTAATGACTTTCTGGAAAAAAAAAGATATATTTATCTCTGTATAAAGGGAGAGATTTGATGAATGCTAAAGAGAAACCAATAGAGCTTTAATAAAAATGTATATGTCCATAATCCTATGAATCCTATTCCAGCATGTTAAACTGCTGATTTGTATCTCTGTGTCAAATATAATTACAGGCAAACAGGAGCTGTGTTATAATATCTATTAATCAAGATTATAACTAGGATTTTAAGAAGCTGCTTGCTTGAGTTGGGAACTGCAGCGAGGAAGTGCCGGAGTGGCTGAGCCTTCAGCGCATGGCACGTTTGCAGCCTGGGCACAAGCTGTATGGGTGCTGCCACCCAGCACCCCGTGGACAGCAGACTCTGCTGATGGGAGATGACTGCAGTCAAGATGAGGTTCAACCTATACTGCATTCTGTATTTGAGGATGTGAATGGGAAAAGCAATCACTAGCTGAACAGATGCAGCCATTCATGCCAAGTCAGCAAAAAGTCTTGATTTTTATGAGGGGGGGGGGGGGGGTCATGCAGTTTAGGCGAGTCCCATTTGGTAGTGTTGGGTCCTGACTTAAAATACTCAACTGAAGAACATCTTAGCTCAGTCTGTGTTTCCCAGCATGGGCGGAGAGGAACTGTGCACTGATTGCTATAAATAATATTTTTGAGCACTTATGAGCCTTCTGACCTCTATAAGTGCCATACAAACAAAATGGGGTTTGGAAAAGGGAGGGGATTGATGAGCTTTTACTGTTGGCACAAGAGAAGGAATTGATAAAGGTAGGCTCAGAAAGCCCAATCCACTGTTAAAACAGTTGATGAGTCAATATTTCAACACATCCAGTTTTTTTGGTGCTCAAAACAGTAAACTTAAATGGTTAGGTTTTTTCTCTCCTCTGAATCTTTTTTTTTTCTTTCTTTTGAAGGCTGCCTGATGCTCATGAGTTTGGCAAATTTGGATAGTCTCCTTTGTCTGCTTTCTCTCCCTTTTTTTTTTTCTTCCTTTTTTTTTTAATTCTTGTTTGTTCTCCAGGCATATGTTCCTCAACTTCTACCAGGTCTGGTCATAACAAGCTGAACATGGCGTGAATGTTCCCAGCCTCATTGTAACTAAATTAACTACATTTACAACCTCGGTGTCAGAGCTCTGAACAATGAAAACTTGCCACCGAACACATGAAACAAAAATGAAATTAGCCAGTGGTAGGAAACTACAAACAGCTGAGGCATTCAATTGTTAGCCATTTGAAGGATTAACTTCTAAATCATGTAGAGCTCCCTTGGTAGTTTAGCTAGTTGGGCACTCAAGGGTATATAAAAACACACTTTAAAGTAGAACTGTATTTCTTTACCTATAAAGAAGAGATTTACTGGCAGCTTGTGATATTATTAATACTGGATTTTTCTGCCATCGTCTGTAGTACTTAATCATGCTTTCTTTTATTTTCTACATAGACTTTTCTGTTGGGTTCCCAATGAAAGACAGTGCAGATGAACTTGGTGTTGGGAGACGGATGAGACTATTACCTAGGAATATATTTAACCAACTAAAGTTGGTAAAAACTGCCTACTGTATGCAGTTTGTGTATGTGAATAGCTTCCTCCTATGGATATTTATCCACAGGATGTATAAAATACTCCTCGGGTCTTAAATATTTGTATCCAGTTGTTGTTATATTAACAATTATGGAGAATTCTCTATGTTCTCACTTTACTGAAAGCTAAGATATGCCAGGGAAATAGGTTTTTTAGTAAGAGCTGGTAAAAGATTTTTTTAGTTAATGCATTGCAAAGAGTCGCCAAGGGCTTAATCAGAACCACGAGAAAGGGAACTCTTCTAATTATGGTCATATGTTTGTTTGAATTCAGTCGTTTCCCTATCACCTGAGAACACTGTCATGGACCTATGGAACTTCATAGGGGAAAAATTCCCCAACTCTTTCCTTAATGTTTCTTTCAAACAAGACCCTGAAGTCTGTAGACAAGTGTTTATTCAATCAAAATCCTTCAGATTGCACAATTAAGATTGATGCATTTTGTAGCAGTCTTTTTCTTTTTAAATGAATAGCACTAAACAGAGGTGACTTCCTCTCCTAGCACAGACTTGATAATGAAGCCACTGAATTTACTTATAATATAAATATATATTTGTCCAGAGAGCCTTTTGCAGTAGAAGTCCAAAGCAAGGAGCTCATTTGGAGGAAAAAAGAAATAACAGCAGCAAAACCAACACAAAGCTGAAATAAAGGGGAAAAGTGTAGAATCACAAAGAAAACCTAAACAAATAAAGTGCAAACAGAGAGTGACAAGCGCACTCAGCCCCTGGATTGGTTATGGATGAGACGACAAGTATATGATGAAATTAATGACCCTCTGTCAACTTTTTAGATCTCACTTTTAAAGAGAATGGACCAAAAATCAATAGCCCCCAAACCACTAGTACTCCAGTGAACCAGTTTATCATTTATCTTACTGCTGGCACTCATATAGAAAGTGCAGCCAAGCACAGCATAGGACTTTCATTGGTAGTCATCATTACATGCAATGTTTGAGCACTCCAGTTAAAGGTCAAAGGTGTGCAGTACAGCTCCTCTGAGAAGTACCTATTTGAAATTACCAATATCTGTGTATGGCTTATCCATGCTGTACACTATATATATTTTTTTCCCATGTGCACGTCCCCTTTCTGAGCTTTACCTGCCAGCTGAAGCAGAAGCAACGGGGCTGTAGCCCAGCAGTGGTGGCTCTGCACCCAGGGTTAAGGCTGAGCTGATGTTTCCATTATCCGTTCCGATGCTCAAAACATTGCGTCTCAGTTATTTCTAGTGGCATCAAGCTGAAATCACTGCCATATGAGCTAACGCCTCTAATGAAAATTTTTCTCTGCTCTCCACCCTCAAAAAAGTTTTAGAATCATGTTTAACATCTGGGTTTTAGATGCTTACTTTAAGAAGTCCAAAGCAGACTCAGCTGAATTTAAAGTCTATGTATTGTAAATGACTTTTCTGGTAGTTAATTCCAAATCTGGAAAGGCTAGTGAGATCGGGTTTAAAAAAATTAAAAAAAAAAATAAAAAAATCTGGGGAGGGGGAAAGTGTTAAGATTACCTTTTTGTCATTTCTGGTAAGCCAGTTGTTATCGTTGTATGACTGTGGTGAGATCAGGGTGAGTTGTACCAGTTGCTCCATGCACATAGCAGTTGTTGTCTTGAAATGTGCATGGTCTGAAGGGATAAACCGGGATAAAATAGGGCAATAAACGTTATCCCCTCACACAGATGGGAAACTGAGGCACCAAGCAGGGAAGAGGCAGTTTTCAAAAATGCCTGAGTTAGCAACTACCTTTTCCTGTGGGAAAGTTAATGAAGTAGAGACATGAATCCAGGTTTCCCAATTCGTCTTCCAGTGCATTGACCAAGCATCCCTCTGGGCTGCTGGTGTTTGATGTTCAAGCCCTGCCAGAGGGGACTCGCGCTGGCACCTTCCCAGGCGCCTATGCCTGTGCCTTGCTGTGGCTGGGGACGTGGCTCAATGTGTTTTGTCCGTGTAACCGGTCTGTCTGTGCGCTGTGGGTGTTGGAGGCTTCCTCCTGGGCTTCTGTGTGTACCCACTGACGCTCACCCACACCTGTACGCAGCCAGGGCAGGTGCTGGTCACACTGGGATTGAGACGAGTGTGCAAACAAGGTTGCGCTGACCCCACGCGTGAGCCTGTTTGTGTCTCCTTCTCGTGCATGTGCGAAATGCAGGGTCAAAAAGTCTCCTTTTACAGAGCCAAGGCACTCTGAAAATGTTGGCACAGCTGAGGGAGAATAAAATATTTCCTGCCACAGCACTGTGGGAAGGACGGCGGCTGCCCTGAGCTGCTGCAGGCAGCGAGGTATTTTAATGATCTTTTATAGCAGAGAAGTTTTCTCCAGCTATCTGCAGTCATTGTGCATGGGGATGCTGTCCTGATCTGCGGGAGGGGAAGCTGTGCAGCCACACTTCTACTGATTGCTGTGGGACAACACAGTGGTGGCTGTGGGAGGTGGAGTCTCCCAAAATACACCCTCACTACTTGATGGGTGTAAGGATGTGTTGCATATGCCAGGGAGGCAGACAGAGGTTTTGAAGGACTTGGAAAAAAGGTTGTGAATAAATAGAAGGTTTTGCCTCAGCAAAAAATTCTGTTAGACAAGAAAGATGATGCAGGTTTCCTACTGAACATGTGTGTCCTTAACCCCAGCGTGGTGGTTGCAGGCTGAGGGATTGGTTGCAATGAGGGTAGTGTTAAAATGAAAGAACAACCAATCAACCCAACAAAATGTCTCTATACAATAAAAATATTTAAGGAAAAGAACACCTCTGGACATAACGTAATACGTAGGTGAGATGAAATATGAGGCCAAGAGCATCCATATGACAGAACTTGGGAAGGATCTGTTGTGTCTTCAGTATTGCCACGCTGATGCGCAAAGGCTCCTGCTCTCGCAGGTGTGAGACGCGCTGGTAGCTCAGTGCGTCTCCACCTCTGAGCAGCGGTCCCTGCAGCAGCTGAGAAGCGTGGTGGGGTCCTCTGTCCCTTGAGCATCAGGGATGCAGGTGATTTTGCTTTGTTGCAGAGGAAGTTCCGCTTTATTTCTGGCCTCCTGATGCACTGACATTTTGGTCTGCCATTCAAAAAAGGCTTGTGCAGTTACGTGCAAATCGCAGCAATTCGCTCTAAATCTCCCTGTCTGCCTCTTCATATCAAGTATGAGCGCGGCCAGGCAATGCGAGGCACAAATACTGCATCTCTAACACAAATTGCATGCACGCTTTTGGCATTCAGCTCTCTGCCTCTGCCATGTTAAAACAACTGGCTGTAGCTCTCCCATATGGGGCATGATGCAAGGACAAGCATTAAGGGTAGTAGCGGACAGCAGCGAAGGGAGAAGCAACGAGTCCTTGGAGGGAGCGGGACTGACAGCACGGAACATCACTGAATTTCAGGTGAGGTGTGCATGCAGCAAAGTTCAGGCTCCTTGCAAACTACTTCAGATCTGCTGGGTGTGAGCAGTGGTACAGGATGCTCCAAGTGCTGAGTGAGGAAATGCGTTTGATGCTGGACAGGGTTTTGGGTGCAGGGGCTGAAGTGGGCCGTAGAGCATCAGCACAATGCATACACCAGTGCAACGGGCAACCAGAGGCTTGAAGGTGGCAGCTCAGAAGAGCAAGGTTTCAATTAATTTTATGCCTAGAATTAATTTTGTTGGTGGATGAATGTTAGAAGGCTCAGCAGAGGGAAGAGTTTGCATACACAGGTCACTGGGATTTAGTGCAGCTTCCACTGATGTCAATGGAAAAACTCCCTTAGCTGTGAAAGTGGGGACTGGATCTGCTGTGGGTCCGTCTCGGAGCTGCAAAGTCAGTAGATAAAATTAAAACCACCATCAGTGCCTATGAACAAACAAGCAATCTCTTCAATATTCAGTATATGTTTTTTTTTCCCAGCATATTAAACCCATATTTTATCTGTAAGAGTGAATAGAGACAATTACTTGAGTCACACCTATCATATCCTGTTTGCTTGTACAGTAAGTGCCCGATACCAGAACAGTGAGCTCGCATTGTGTGTTCCTTTCAAACAGAAAAGGCAAGTTGCTTCAAGTAGAACAATTCTTGTACTAATTGCGACCATTTCAAGTTTACCACTCCAGGCTGGTTTCCCTGAATGAACATGCTAATCTGTTAAGACTTGTAATATGTTAAGACATTTAATACATTTATTAAATATTTTCTTTTTAGCTTTTCTTTTTTGTTTTATAACTAGACCAGAGACTTTTTGGTGGAAGATGCTAGGAAAGTCTTGTTTACTTTGACATTAAATCATTCTGTATTCAATATGGCAATAGTTTAGCTCCAGGGGATACTTGATAAAATGGGGGGAGAAAGGGATGATCTCTGATGCGAGTCCATTTCTGGTTTCCAGCTGAAGGGCCTGAAACAGTTTACTACTGCATCCCTCCTTACAGAGGGACAAGCACCATTACACTTGCATCCAGTGCCAGATGCACCTAAATTTCAAAGCTTTTGTGATCCAGGCTTTCAATTTTACTTGGTTCACTTGGGTGGGGGAAGTGCGTTTTCCTTCCCTGCCTCCCTGAGTGTCAAACTATTGTGTTTACCCATTTGTGTTTTTATGATCTGTCTTTCTAATTCTAAAGTCAATGTTAAAATCTGGGTCAGGACAATGAAAAGTCGCAAGTCGATTTAACGAGTGGAGCTTGGAGCTGCTCTTTGGAGTGCCTTTTGGAGCGTATATTTTCCGGGTGTGGACAGACTGCCCTTCTTTGCTCCCCCTGCCTGCAAGCTGCTCATTGGGATATTGCTCCCCGGTGCAGCTGGTGGGTCCTGGTCCGGTGGGGACCACGTGTGTCCCTGCTGTCGTCGTCCTCCTCCTCCTCTGTAGCAAAGGAGCACCCTGAGCTGCTACCTGCACCGAGATTGCATGGGATTCATAATTCATTAATGTCTGCATGCCTAAAGTGTATGTTGTTTTTAGGAAAAGGCTTCCCATATCTTAACTCGGAAGGATCATAGCTACTTTTGTGCATATTAACTAGGAATCTTTCTCTTTAAAATAAAGTACTGGACATGTTGTGTGTATTATAACTTAAAAGCTTCAGCGGAGCTGCATTTTTGAGAGTTGTATTCATTCTGGAACTGTACCACAATTCATCATATTAAACTTCATTTGTTGGAAGCCTTGCACTGGAATATGGGCTTGGTCTCTAAGGAAGTGCTTCATTTCTGTATTCCTTACCAATAACAGCACACGGCACTGTCTTTTTATTACTCTGTGGCTAGCACCATTCATATAGAGCATTTCTACATCAGGGCTGGAGAGACCCCCATCCTGCTGAAAAATTTAGACGGCTACAGCAGTAATCAGAAATACCAATAAAGTGTCCCTGGTTCTAGGTGGTGATGTGGGATGGAGGGAGAGAAAGATATAAAAATGAATCATGATGTGAGACAGCATTGCTCTGGCAACTGCTTCAAAACCTGAGTGCAGTGAGACCGTATAAAGGCTTGAGAATATTCCTATGATCCTAAAGAGACCTGCAAAGACATTGCAAACTCATCAGGCGGCCAGTGCTGCGAGGAGGAGGAGAAATGCTGTTTTGAGTCATTCATCCCCAAACAACAGATGTGCCTTAACCTAGGAATAGGTAATATGGCTTCCAACTGAGGTGAGCTGCTTTGGATAAACCTGGTTAAAAAACAACCATACATTTAATGCGGGAAGCTGTCGAAGGTGTAAAGAATGGCTAAGTAAGTGAGTGGGACACCATTAATCTTGGTTTGTTTCAGCACTACATCTTTAGCTGTTGAAGAAAAAAAAAACCAAAAAACCCCTTGCTCCTAGCTCATAACCTGAGTGTTAAAACTGATGTCCTCCCCATTAGGGCCTGTAAGCTCATTAGCACATGGCAATTTATCCTCTTTTATTTCTTCTCAATTATCCTATCATCCATTGTATCTGGATCTGATTACCCTTTCCCAGAGTCAAACATTATCTTGTAAATCATTTGCTTTAAGTCTAAGCCTGCCATTGCATTGCCCAGGATTTGCTTAGGCAGGTAATAAATCAATTAGCATTAAACTTGTGGCATCATCAATTTTCTTTCCTTGTGACTGAAAAAAGGAGTACCTGAACTTTGCGAAGCCATATCAAATTTCCTTATGCTGTCCACATTGAGATTTCCCTCTTCTTCCCTTCCTTTCCCCCACATCCCAAATCAATACCAATACACTTTGTACTGAACTTGAGACGAAAGCGGTCAGGGAAACTGCTGCGGACCCAGATGGAAAGTCTATGGAAAGAGTTGTGTTGACTTGGGATCCTTTGGATCAAGCCCTGGGCAAGACCCCTGTAGCCAAGGGACTTTTGGGTTCTGCTATTTGATAAACGTCAAAACCTGGATAGTGATGATCATCTAGCGTGACAAGCCTGCAACCTCAGGAATGTGAGAATACGGTGATATTACCGCCTTTCCAACGCCAGGCGGGATCTGCTGGTGCTCTGCCAGCCCTAGGGCTGCCTGCGCTGGTTATCTCCAGTGCTTCCCTCGGGTGCAGATGGCCCCGGGGTGGTGGAGGCACGGCGCTGTGCTCCTGTCCCCTGTCCTTCCCTGAAGCTGACGCAATTGGTGTGGTCGAGGTGTCTCTGCCCAAAGCTGTGCTCTGGCACAAATGCAATCCAGAACTGGTGTGGACAGCAGGAGCACAACTGGCTTTCATCTGCTGCTACATGCTCCTCCTCCAGACTTGCTCCCAAGACTTTTTGGCGGATCCCCAGGATCTGATCTGACAGTTATAACAACATTTATTAGCTGTAGTCTGGGCAAATGATGCAAAGGGAAACATTTCTTACACCCTTTGCATATAACCTACCAGGGCAATTGCTGAATCAGCTTTCTTGTGTTCAGATTTTCATATATGCAGCCCCTACGGTCTTATGCCCTTTTTTCCACATTAAGCCTTCAAAATGGGAGATGTAAAAATTTTAGCAATGTTGATTTGCCATGCTCCAACCACAAACTAACTGCATGCGAGACCTGTGCTGAGGCCTATTCAGTGGAATGCCTGAGATTAAATTTATCCAGTTGTCTCACTTATTACGAGACAGGTATCAAAAAGGTCTAAAGAATTGACTTAAAATACATTTAAAAAAAAAAAGCAGACTTGTTCAGACATGGTCATACATACTAGGGCTTTGAGTGCTAACTCCTGTGGAATACATGTTGCTCCATAATTGCAAATTCCCCTTGAAACCGTTGCACTTTCCTTTGAAGGAGCTGGTGCTGGCCACTGCCAGAGATCGTTCAGGGTCACCCAGCACTCAAATGTGCAGTCGCATATCTCATCTTCTCGTGTTGCCTGCTGAACACAGCTGCTAAGGCATGGGTTTACAGATTGCCTATGGATGTACCCGGGGCTCATTCAGTGTCTCTGACTTTGGGCCATTGTTTCCATTGAAGAATGTTCTCCTGGCTGTTTTTGTTTGGTTTGTTTCGGGGTTTAACTAGTTATTGCTGTGCTTTATATTTTGGTTGCTTCACAGTCATTTCCATGACTTCTTGTTTGGGGGGGGGGGGGGGGAAGTGTAGTAGGAAATGAGAAATGCATACATACAGGTGATATAAGTTATTCATTCTGAGAGAGCTTGTTAGAGGTGCCTGGCTGTCAGTAGTGGGGATTAGCATTCATTTTTGTGGATGTTGGGGGGTTTCCTACGAGTTCCAGTTTTTGACTCAAGTTCACCCCGGTAGCTAACCCTCAGGTGCGGTTTTCCAGAGGAAAGGCTGGAGGAATTTGTGCCCTGTCCTTCCCCATCCTGTCCTGCCTCCCCCATTACCTGGGGAAGGTGCCTGTGATTCCCTCTCCTTCTATTCCCTGTTCGCTGTTGTGCTCTCTGAATAATGGAAACTTGTCTTTGCTTTTAACAATGTATAAACGGACTAGTGCAAATGCTGCAATTTCCAATGTTTTATGCTTCAGAGATGTTTTTCTAAGCCACGCTTTACACAGCTTTTGTGCTTCTGAAGGCAAATGTGCTCTTGCTTTGATCAGCTGGCCGGTCAGAAGTGGAAGTGTCGTAGCATCTGAGCTGCAGAGTGGAATTGCCTGGTGCAGTCCTGAACAAATTTGCAGAGCACTTGTCTAAGATGGGCAATATTGTATTGTACGGATATTCTCTAACTAGAGAAACTGAAGCAATTGGCAATGAGATGGCAAGGTTGTGCAGAGACTCTTTGGCAGAGATGGGAACAAAGAAGCTCCAATTTTCAGTTTTGTGGTGTAACTCCAAGAGCTACTACTTATTTATATCTTGCTCTGTTTACGTGCTCCCAGTATAAAGTATGCAAGAATAAAAGACAGACAGTGGTTGTCTTCCCAAAAGTTAGGATTCAAAATGAGAACTTTTTGAAAGTTTTCATTAAAATCCCCTGGGATGCCAGCTATAAGGTATTTCCTGGGACTCTTAAAGGTCATTTGTTGAACAGTTTCTTCTAAGCATATATGACAAATTATTCCCTTGGCACAATAAACAGGATGCAAGCCCTTTAATTATAATATAGCACTCAATATCTTTAGACATTTCAACATTTCCTATGTATCCTACACATTTCATTACAAGGAAAGGTTGAACAGAATTAAAAGGGTGATGTTACCCGAAGATTGATAGTTTACCTGTCCAAAAGGGAAAAGACGCAGTACAAGTGAGCACAAAGGAAAGAAGGATCCAAAACAAGTTTTGATTGCAGAGGAGACTTGGATAAGAGAGTTTTTATTATCCGCAGCTTTTAGCCTTATTTACCATCAGGCTATCTTGCCACAAGCACGCTTTTTAGTTCTGACAGCTCTGAATTATGACCGTTGTGGGATCCTATCTCATTAACTGAAATGGGAGAATAAAACATCAAACAATCATAAAAATAATTTGGCACTGTGAAACCACTTAGGAGCAGCTGTCAAACAGGTTGGAAGATAAAGTTCTAAATAAAAAGAATAGAGCGAGCTGCAATGTCCTGCCATATGCTTCCTCTGCATTATAGACTCCTTAATAATATGAAGTGCCTGTGTTCATGCAGAATAGGCCAGACACTCCATATATGATATTGATTATGCCTTAACCCCAATTTAGTAAAGACATACTCCTCCTTTTCCTAATCAGATATTGCAGAAGCAGTTTTCTGAAAATGTCCCTAATGCCAAGACATATTTTATCTCCGAAGGCTGTGGCAGGAGATAGGGCTTTGTCTTGCCTGTTGTCATGGCTTGGAGCCCAGTTTTAGGACAACAAGGCCCCTGTGGGGCTCTTCTCCAGCAGTTTTCATCCAGCAATTCAAAAACATACATCTTTATCAAGCTGTTGTTGTCAGACAACATTAGATAATTAATAGGCCATTTGTCAGCCTGCACAAAACATGTTAAATTCCCAAACACAATCAGGATAAATATAGTTGCCTGCTCTCTGAAGGCTTTTTGTTCTGACATGCAGGCATTGCAGGCAGATATTTACTATTAAACAAGACTCATTATTAATCACATCTAATGTTAATTAATTAACTGCCTCTGTGCATTGAGGGCTCTCTGTGACTTTCAGTTGTTTTAAGAAGCTAATTGGTAACTTAGCAGTTTGCATGGAAGTTGTTTCTTGTTCAGTTCACGTCAACTTTTTCAACTTAATAGAATAACCGTGTTCATTAAAAAATATAAATAAAATGGGATTTTTTAGCAGTGTAGATTAATATTGAAATAAGCCCACATCCGAACTTTTTAAGGAAGGTGAAATGATTTGGTTCAGACTCAGCTTTACCATTGGCATTGCTGAGTTAGGGCAGGTGTGTAGATACAAAGCTCTTTGAGGGCTGAAAGCTGATTAGATGGGATACAGATGATATATCATGCCCCCACAGCCCAAGCACAGCTGCTGGCAGATGCTGACCACCTGGAGACACCACAGCAGCCTGCTTGAGCTACCACTACTCAAAGATAGAGCTGCTGAGGAGTGGTAATTACAGAGATGTCTTTGAAAACCCTGATGCCTTTACGGTTTGGTCCTAATTTTCCTTAGCCCTACACCTTGGCTCATCATTGAGCAGTGGAGAATGAATGTCACTCCTACTGGTAAAATGCCACCAAGTCTGGTTTGCATCCTGTTTGCCTGATGTATTTGACTGCCTGAGGAAAGGAGCTATTGAGAAGCAGACCACTTTTCCGCTTAAAGATGCCCTTCTTCTAAATGCTTTATTTCTCATGAAAAGAGAAGAGAGGCTGGACTTGCGAACATGTTAGATCAGTAGTCCATGTAGAAGCCAACAAGGCAACACAACACTTGACCAGTCTCTTTGGCTGCAGAATTCCTGTTGAACCAAACAGGAGGGCCATGGGCTTATGGGCTGTGTGATTTGGCCCAAGAGCTCCACCAGGCTGTATGTGCGTCTTGATAACAGTACAAACAAGTGCCCCTTTTAAAATGTTTTTTCTTAACATGTCCATTTCATTCTACACTCTGAATGTGCTTTGGATGCTGTGATGGCTGGTTGTGCTGAGTAAGCATGTGGTGAATAAGCACGCACATAAGAAGAATTAGCTTGCAGAACTGTGTAAAACCATTTTGTAGAAATAGGGTGTGTGTGTATGATGTTGCTTAATTACCTGTTCCTAGAAATTTTGCTCCTGCAATACTTCCATGGAAATCAGCAGGAGTCCTGCACACAGAGAGCTCGCAGCATTAATCCCAAACATAACTTGCAAAAACTGCCTTTCCTTCACGTTCCCATTATATAACTTGGGGGCATAAGTGTCTGGGCTACAAAAACTATGAATCTTTTTAAAATAGTCACTGATTTCATCACCCACTAAATAAAGATGACATTTTTTGTGAAATATTTCATATTCATACTGTCTGTCTAGCCATGCTTTTGCACTCTCTCCTCTTTGCTGTGTCAATATTTGCATTACCAACCCTATTTTGGAGGGTTTCTAACTTGCATTTATTTTGGCGAAGAACGTGGAATACAACTTCTTACTCTGAGAGAGAATTTGTTTTAAGAGATTATGATGATGGGTTTTGACTTGGAGAGGGGCTGGAGTCCTTGAGGAAAATGCAGCCCTCCTGGGCTGGGAGGGGTTGGATTAGCCTGGCTGGGAGTGTTGTCCTGCAGCCCAGCACCACTGCAGTAGATGCCCGAGTCTGGTGAAGGTGGTCCATATGCTTCTGTATTGCCATGGGCCATCACCTCCCTGTTGAGTCTGAAGGCCTGGTCAGTGGGGAATTGCTCACGCAGGGGAACTGGGTTTTTCTTAGCACCTTGTAGCTCTGCTAAGGGTGTGTTTGGGTGCGTGTTCTGCTGCCTCTTACCTCCAGTGGGATCTGCAGGTCTTCCCTCACAAGAAGAGTGGGCCACTCTGTTGCATGTCGCCTAAGGCTGCTTCCAGGTCAGCTCTCAAGCGAGTCCTGCTAAAACTGTCTCGTTGCCCAGATCTCAATATTTCAGGTTGAGAGTTGCATTGTGGCTCAATTCTGTTGAGCTTCCGGTCAAAAATTCCCCAAATAATTAGGGAAATGGACTTTTTGGGGTCCTGGATAGAAATATAGTTCCTGAGCACTTTTGCGACTGTGCCTATAATCTTGTGTATTAACCATTTATTTGCAGATACATCCAAAAAATCTGTCATGTACCTGTGCCAACAAGTATATTCCCACAGATGTATATGTTCGTAATCACATACATGCATAGGTAGATATATTTCACAGACTTGCATTTATAATGCGTGTGTATCAAGTATTTCCTTGCACAGATATACCTAAATAGCTCTCTCACAGGGGAACCGCAGAGCTTGGATTGTTTTATTCCTGCTGAAATGCTGACACCGAATTGTATGAAAGGGGGAGCTTAGACCAGAGTGAAAAATGTCCTTTAGCTAACAAAGCCTGGTGCTGGGATTAAACTTAAATCACTGTTAGCATTACTGAAGAAGCCTCATTGGCTAAAACTGTAAGTGTTGTATGAAGTTGCAGTATATTGTCTCATTGTAAGCCCGCAATATTGCTTCAATTAAACATATGTCACAGGCACTTATCCTGAGAGCATGAAGCTGTTGCTGTTGGGAGAATTCGGTTTTCATTTGTAGCTGTGGCTGCAAGCGCAGGGTCTTTGAGAGCATCGCAACCCCATCTGTTTTGGGCATGTTTATGCAGGTTTGAATTTTAAGGAGGTGCTCGGGTTGTCCATGTCACCTACCAGGGGCGTTAGTCACATTGGGTTGTGTGCTGTGCTCTCGGTGCATGAGAAAATAAAGTACCTTCTCCCAGCAGCCTGTTCGTCACGTTGTGCGTCGCCTGCTGCCGTGGGCTTGCTGTTGAGTTCCCAGGACAGCCCATTCGTCTTGCCTGTAGCCCTTGGGGCTCCAGCACTGCCCGAGACCTCTGGGCCTGCACCGTGCCTGGCTGGCACAGGTCTGCCCTGCATGGGAGCTGTAGCTGCATCGTTGTCTTAGCGGTATGTGTTAAAAAACCTAACAAATCATGTATTTCCAACACGGGCTTCAAAAGATGCAGGCATAGTGGCTAAGTAGGTTTAGGCTAGTGTTTCAAGCAAGGCACATACTTGAGAAATAATATTTGTATTGGCTCTGCGCTAGCAAACATACAATCAAGAGACAAACCAGAAACTCTTTCTTACAAGCTGTAATGCTGCTCCAGGAGGAAGGGATATTTCATTTCCCAGATAGAGGAAGAAGTTTCCCTCATCCAAACTCTGAGCTGTGAAACACTGTTTCAGGCAGAGAAACACCCTAAAAATCATGGAAATATTTTCAAATCATACCATTGAGCTCTCCCTCCTCTGTAACCCCAGATGAGCAAACTTCCAAGGAAGGAGGTGAAAAGCAGGGCAATATCTACAGAGAATGCAGGAGTCTGGCATCAATTTGCATTTTCCCCACCTGTTCTGGACCAAAGGCTTGCAGCTGATCTAAGTCTGGGTTACACCTACACCATCAAAACCACAAAAAAGCCGCTTTAGCCCAAAAGGCAATTTTATTGAATCATGTAATGATTACCAAGTGGTATCTAACACTGACCAATAGGGTTATAACCTAGATTTCCTTATGGACTTTTAAACAAGCTTGCCTGGGGTTGGGTAACAAGAAATGTAAGGGTACCTCCATTCTAAAAATGCGAAGCCATTTCAAGGCAAGAAATAATTCTAAAGAAAATTTGTATATGCTTGATTGATTATCTTATTTTAATCCATATTAAAGCTTTAAGTCTTTAGGTGTGGCTCTTTAGTTCTAACATCTCATAAATTATGGCTATAATGAAGCAGTCATTTATCCAGGGCTGATGATAAATGGCTTGCCCTAGGAGGAACTAAAGAATAGGCAAGTAGATCATTTTCATATTTGGTGAAAACAATATTAAGTACCCAGACCTCAGTGATTGCCCTAATAAATGAATAATCTGAGGTGAGGGGCTTGGCAGTCAGCATAAAAAATAACCTGAGCTTTCTCTGTCATTTGTCAGGCTTTGCTATGACAGCGTGCATTATGGGTAAATGAGCAATCAGCAAGAACTATGTTATGGCTGGGATGTTTTTGAGAAATTTATCATATGCATTGCTTGGTACCTTTAAGACCTTAAGGCTTAATGGCTATAGTGCATGACTGCAAGTGAACACAGTTCTTATTTACCATCCTATGCTTCATTTGCACTGGATCCCCTTTTTTCCATGTATTAGGGGAATGAGCCTCTGTTAGTGTTGTTTCCCAGACTTACTTTCACTTGTACAGGATATTCCAGCCTGCTCCATGTTAGTTCTAAGGGACCATGATATTTAAGGGCTTTTGAGGATACTCTGCCCAGTATGGTAGAGATGTCAATTTATATTTAATGAGCTAAGTCGGTAACACATGGATAGGATGTGTAGGAACAAAACCCAGGGGAAATGCAAGGAAACACAATAAAGCTCTCCTCCAAACACCTGAAGTGCAGTGGGAAATTAGGTGCTGTTACCTCTTAATTAGCCATGAAACATTCAGGTACAGAGTGCGGACCACAGTGAAGGGTGTTAGCAGGTATCTTGGCATGATATAAACATATTTTTCCAGAGTGGGAAACACCCATGGGAGTGCAGCACCAGTGGTGTGCCACACCATGCAGTGCATGATGGCCCGCGGGCTTGTGGCAACATCCAACCTTTCTGCTTGGAAAGTGCCCAGACTGTTCCTTTCTGCTGCTGAGGTTTAGCCCTTTATCTGACAACTCTTCTCCAGGTTGTTTCAGCTGTAACTTAGTGGAAGGGAAGACAAAAGCACTGACACTCTTATTTTATATCTCTTGCATAATCATTTAATGGAAATATAAGAAGGCATCAAATGATGGAGTAGAAGTGGGGGGACCCAGATGTGCCGAGGTGCTGGGAGGAGTGGACCAGCAGTGCTGAGACTGCACGTGTGGAAGGGGACTCCCATGTAGCGGCCACTTCTGGAAATGTTGACATAAGTGATATCCTCAAACGGGCACAGATGTTGAAATCCAGGCCCTGGATTTCTGTGAGACTTCTTAGTTGTGACCAAAATGGATAGGAATTCCTCTCTCCCTAAACAAACACAGATTAGCGGGAAAAGCAGTTAGGCAAAGGAATGAGCAATGAAATGTGCTCTTTTGCTAGGCTGAGGCTTGTGAAACAAAGCTGTCCTGGCATCACACCTGCCTCTTCGTGGGATGGATGTTACATACGGATTGCTTTTCTCTTAATTTTCTCAAGGTTTTTGGAAGAAGTAGTGATGCGGGCACATTAAAAAAAAAAAAAATAATTTTTTTTAATGTCTGGTCAGCAAAACCGTACAAACAAAGTCACGATGTTTTCCACTGACAGCAAAGACTGTCAAGATGAAGCTTTTGGGGGAATTCTTATCTACAGCTTTCTGTTTTCTGCTCCTAAGGCCTCATCCTGCGAGGTGCTGGGGACTCTACCAGTGGCCAACAATTCAGCAACAAGACTGGCTTAGCTTACTTCTAAGCTGGGCACTGTGGTGTTTTAGAAACGCCAGCTTGGGTGAGCACGTTTCAGTGGTTTGCTGGATCAGAGTGGAGCTACTCGGCATACTCCAGAAAGAAGCCTGCAAGGAGCACACAGTCTTGCTGCTCTGTGCTCCCCTCAAAGTTTGCCCTTCTAGTGATGTGCCATCTTCCCTGCAACCACAACTTTGGATTTTATTGGTCTTGTAATTTTTTTTTAAAATATCATAGAAGAAAGGAATGCTAGAAAATGCTCTGATCTAATTTTCTGAAAATTTAAATGCCAGTCCGCCACAGCTTTCAATATCTCTTTACCTGCTGCCACTTATACCTTTCACTTCTCATTAAGGAAAAGAACCCAGAAGATTAAAGCACACCCAATTTAGCTTTCTAAATAGGAAGTGAATGTTGAAAGCAGACCAGCTGAGAATAAGCGCCACTGAGAACTGCAGCTGGGCTGATGCTATTAGAAAAAAGAGCCCACTTCTTGCTTCTGATCTGTCATTTAAGGAAGCTTGTTTATGTATAGGTCTGACATCAGATGAATATGTAGTGACCTTTCTCATTGAGATGAAAGTTTTACTTTAGATCGATCAGATATCACATCACTAAATACTAAGAGTTTTATAAGAGTAAGGCAACAATCTTGTATAGAAACAAGTTCATCTTTGTGGAGCCCATAAATATCCCAGAGATCTGCACGGGACTGGAGCCTGAGATCAGAGAGAGTGATTTCAAACCCTCTTAAATGAATTTTGGGAGACTCAGTCTGGATTCTGACAAATGAATTTGAAGACCTAGAGGGTGGAAGGAGGAGGGCAGAAGTGGGGTGGAACGTTCCTGGAGTGTATCTTATAACTTAAGCTTGTTTTTAATGTCTGGCTGCTGTGCTTGTTACAGTTGCTTCCCTATACCTCTATATCTGTTCAAAATTGATGAAGAAAATAGGAGCTCTTCAGGAGATGTGGATCAGATCCTTAGGGAGCATGACTTGGAAGCAGCACCAGAACACACTCAGCAGGAATGCAATCACTGCAGGTTGTCCACGAGGCGCCTATGAGCACAGCAGAAGGTACCAGGAGCTCAGCTGCTCCAAGACATCTCTTTGTAATACATGCAGAAGGAGTTAGAAAGTAAATAAAGTAGAATGAGATGCTCTGCTGGATCAGTAAGTTAAATGGGCTGAACAGAGGATGGGATGAGCGCTCCTCCCAGCACAGGAGGAGTAGGAAGATTTGGAGTTGATGGGATGGTATAGAGGGAGCAGCCATGTCCAGGACAGCAGCAAGCTCCTACATGGTCTCAACCCAATTTGTCCGGCTTGACTTTGAGGTCTAGCTCAGCAATTGGGAACAGGCCAGCTTCCTCCAGAACTGCCATTTAGTCCCTCAGCGTGAAGCCTACTTGAAACGGTGGTGCGAGGGACTCAGCTGCCAGTGTCTGCTGTCTCCTTAAACAGCGTTGCTTACCAGAAAGCGGTATTGTTCCTTTGCTTTAGGGACAGAGGCGTGAAGGGCCTTGCGGCCATGATGTTTGCTGGGTCAGGTGGAGCAGGATCCCCAGGAGAGCTGAGCAACCTCCTCTGGGACTATGAGACGGGGGCAGCCTCCTTCTCCAGAGGACGGATGCGATACAAGCTCATGTGCTGATCTGTTTCTAAGCCTAAGACTTCACAATATACCTTGGGTTTACTCTTTGCTTAGTTTCAAAATGGTAGCCTGTGAATCGTAAACATGACCTTACAAATCCCTTGCATAATCAAGTTCCAAACATCTAACACTTATCCAGATAGGCAACACTTATATACTATTTTTTCCCCAATGTCCTGATCTGTATGTGTTTGATATCTACAGACTTTAATATTCAAAGAAAACAATTAAAAATACAATAAAAGGTAGCATTTCTAATGAGACTCAGCTACATCTGTATATATAGTTTTTGTATAGGTATCTTGCTACCCATAAAATAAAGAGATAATGTTGTTATAGACACTTCTCACTAAACCACTGCCAATAAGAATAGCTTGTAACTGAGAATGCCTAAAGTGATTATTGGAAAGATTAGAAATATCTGTCATATTAATATATTTGGGTTTTGTGATTTAAGCTTTGTGTCCGAACATCTGATTCATCTCACTGAATCTGAGTGAGCATCAGCAAATTGAAGGCTTCACTTTTTTTGAATTTATTTAGTAGTACAGTCTCAAATTGAAAACACAGAAATAGGGTTCACTGCCTGGTATTCTCCACATGGGATGTGGATGCTAAAACTTTAACCTGGACTATGTTGTGCGCTAAGTGATGTCTGTTTATACTAGAGTATGTTATGAGTATCAGTTTGCTCTAAATATGTTGCTTTTAAATAACTCCTGACAAAGAAAAGGAAGGTCTGAATACACCACGTATCTTTTATTGCTTAATTGTTTACACTGATTGTAAATAATAATAATAAAAAAAGTAGACTGACTGCAGAACCCCCCTTAGTAAAATCTAGGAGCATTGGTATGGCAGAATTTCTCAGTTTGATGTGACTCTATCTTTGACAGTTCTCCTAAGGTAGGTTATTTTGGAGAAAACATATGTTTCCATTTTCTCTCCCTCGGCTTCCCTTTTAGTCCCCAGGCTCCACTAGGGTCACAGCAACATTAAGGCTTTTGTCACTGTGATTAATAGCTCTTTAGATCATCTTTAATTCACTCACTAATGACTGAGGGTCTTTCTGCTCTCCAAGTAATCGCGTGATGTATGAGCCGATAGTACACCTTGTGGCAGAGGTGAAAATCATTCAGGCAATGCAAATATTGTCACGGGGACAAATGTTTTCCCTGTTAATAAAAATTAATGAATTCTACCCAGGAGCTAGTTAAAGAAGCTCTGGTGAGAGAGATCCAAACACAAACAAGTTCTTGCTGCTTGGAACCATTAATTCAGTCTTTCTAGATATGTGAGGATAATTATTAGTAGTATTTATGCATCTGCATAATAGATGAGAGAGTGGCAGGTTGATTTAATTATACAAATGCATTGCACCGCAGGTAGATCTGTCTTTCAGTTATGTCCATGCACTGGTCTTCACTTAAGAGTCGTTATTTTGCTTTGCCGTGGTTATACCATGGGTTTCAATGCTTTGCAGTCTCTAAATAAGTAAATTCCAGTTCCAGGCTGAATGCTTACTTCCAACCAAGAACTGCCCTGGTCAGGATATCGTAACTGTAAAATGACGCAAAGATGTTTACATTTTTTCAAGTCCCTGTTACACATCATAAAAGGTTGATGAAACAGGCTGTAAATTAATCGTCTGGAAGAGGAGGAAATGCTTCGAGTATCTTATTATATTTATTGCACGTGTATGAATAGCAATAAAAATGCTCTGTCCCTCAGCCAGGTCACCTTACGGGGTGGTCGTTCCCGTTGTTATCCCTTCCCTCACCCGGGGCTCAGCCTTCGGCGTGCTGAGTCGTCGGAAAGGTGCGTTTCTTATTTACTGATGGAGCACGTGCCATGATTAACGCTGTTGTCTTTTTGTTTCATTTTGGTAGTCACCAATTCTTTCTTCTGATGAAAAAAAGCTATTGTCTCAATGGAATAAATATTTCTGAATTACTTCCCAGTCCCAACCCTATCATTTACATCTTAGAACAAGAAAACAGTAAACTTTTAAAAGACATAATTTTACCTCTTCACAGTGCTTATCTACAAAGGAACATATTACTGAGGGGGGGAAAGAGCTCTAGTTGTTACTATTATTTCTGGTAGACACCCAAGGAGAGTAGCTAATTTGTTCTTCATTAATGCCAAGGACAAATAAAAAAGCAAGGACTGAATTATGCATTTATTTCCATTGTGCCTCTAACACGGGCTTCCACTCCCCATCATCCTCCAAAAGAATTCCCAAACCTTTGCTGTGCATTTCATGTGATACCACAGGGTGCAATAATATGGTTTTAAAAGAAGATGAATTTAGTGGTGAATCTTAATCGAAGGCAGAAAATTACATGTGGCCCCCCTGCTGAAAGGAGGATGGACAGTTGGCTACAATCAGAGGGTTTTTTTGCTGCAGCTCAACAATAACCTTTTAGTACTAGCTCACAGAGGCCTGAGCAAAAACCTTGGAGTCAAATTTATTTGGAATTTGAACATTTTTTTAATCCTGGACATGACGGCAGTTCTTTGAATTGCACCAGTTGTCTCCATTTTGTGATGAGCTCAGCCAGTCTTGGACCTCAGCTTGAATTGTGGGCAACTGGAGACAAAATTCCCAGCTTGTACAGCCCCTTGCAAAATGAAAGGTATATGGAGCTGACCTTTCAATTATTAGCACATGAGTGTATGTAGCCAGGGTCCTCCTTTTGACAGCTGAATGCTACAGGGCCCAAGCTCAGCCCCTTGGGGTTGAAGGGCATTTTCAAGTGATTCACGGGGCTCTGGATGTGTCCTTTACAAAGGTTTTGCACTTGCATAAAACCCAGAGCGCTTGGATTTGAAATTAATAGATTTTTTTAAATGTGAAAACTTCTTTTTTTAATTCACTGTAGAACACAAGTATTCAATGAAAAGGAGTTTTAATCTTTCTGTCAGAAGAAATGTTTGACCCTTGTCTCAAAATGCTGTGATAAATTATATTGTCTTATAATTAACAGTAAAAGAACTGCTATACTGTACAATACACGTTCCTACTAAAATGTATAAAGCAGCATTCAGAGATGCGTTGCCATACTAGAGACGGAGCCAATTTTGTGCCAGCAGAATAACTCTGTGGAAAATTAAGGATGATTCTCCAGTATGTTTCTGGAGATGTAGCCACGACGTATTTGGGGAAATCAAAATCTGGATTTCACAGCTCGCATCTAACTTCAGAAAAACAGGCTATATTGATTAAAGTTTGTTTAACCAAAAAAAAAATTAGGAAAGATTTCTTACTGTTCCCCAATGATAAATTGCTGCAATGTTTTCTTTTATTATCACCCTGCTAGTCCTCTACAGCTCAGCCCCCAGTTAGGCATCTAAATAAGATCCAGATTTGCCAAAGTGCTCAGGAGTCAGGAGTTTCCACCGGGAGACTTTTTCCTGAACTTCCAGAAGAATTAGGTAACGGAGACTGCCCGTTTGGTGTCACAGCGGGAACCAGTCTGTTTGGCAGCCTTGACCTAAAAGGTTTCAATTTTCTGGGTGTTGTTGCTTCTGCAGTTTCAGGCATGTCTACAGAATACTGTAGCTATTTCTGTATCACCTCGTGCTTCTGGTAGCGGTTGGGGCGAGAGGGGACAGTGTCTTTCCAGAAACCCACTCTCTTAAAATACTTGAACCTCTCCTGTCACTTTGAGTGGTTGAATGTCAAAGACTTTCCTTGATACTGAATTACAAGCAGGTAGAACAGCCATGGCTAGAATAATGTTACTGAAGTTTTACTGGAGCATAATCTGCCTTTAGAAAAGTTTTGGTATGATTCTGGTGGAAAGTTTTAACTCTGTCAAAGGTTGGATATTAACGCATAAGTATATACGTGCACACGAATTATTAGTAAGGGAAGAGCATTGCATTAGGACAGCACTTTGTCCAGCCATGAAGCGTTACTTTCCAGTGAAGAACCAAGTCATCCAAAAGAGCCACAGAGCACACCTGACAGGTTTGAATTTTCAAGTTTCTTGCTGATTTTTTTCTTTTTAGTCTTTAGGCTAGTTTTTCCTACTCAGTTTCTTCTAGTCCAGCTCTTTTCTGTGTTGGAGAAGAAATGTTTCCATACTGCACAGAAAATGATAGCAGAAACTAAACCAGGCTCAGTACGAAGTAACTTCACTTGGATGTTAGTAGGACTTTCCCAATCCCTCCTTCTCTCTGTTTCCCCTTCAGTCTTGATGAGCTGAAGCCCAAAGGTTATCCATGCCTGGGCTTCTGCGGGATGAAAGCCACCCTACCACAAATGGATCAGTTGTCTCCACTTTCAGGGTCAATAGGTAGCAAACGGGTACAAGAGAAGGAAGGGCTGAGAATTTCATTAAATAATAATAATAATAAAATTAAATGATTGCATTAGAAACTGGGCACTATATGTTGTATAGGATGTGAAGGATTTATATTGGATGACTGTCTAATCTTCCATGTAAGTGGAACTTCTTTGGCCTTATTTTGAACCTGAAGTAATAAAGAAGGAAATGAAAGCAAAGGTAAACTTAAAGTATTGTTTTACTCTAAATGCTTTCAGTAAAGGGCCTTGTTATCTAATGATTGGTACTAGATGGCTGGTATAAATCGTGTTGTTTGTTCTCTGAACTCATGGAGAAGGAAAGCGGAGGCAAAAGGAAATCAATTGGAACTAGCAGGTAACAAATGACCAGTCTTAGGCAAGCATAGCAGATGGGGAAAATAGAGTTGTGGGCATGTATTATTAGGAAATGCAGTGGTGACTTTTCCCTGTTATTTAGGAAATGCAGCAAATAATGAGTATTTTTGATGGAGGGGGCAGCTCAGACAATTAAGAATGTGCAGATGTTTCACTATTGAGTTGTATTTTCAATACTTCCTTAGAAGGGGTTTTTGCCCTGAATACTGAATTACCGAGATCAAAAGGGGAACCAGAAAGTGTGATGGCAGCTCTTGCGGAGTCAGGCAAGCCCACTTCATGCCAGGTCCCCAAGGAGAGCGCTGATGGAGCCAGCCTTGGCAGTGCATGGTTCAGAGGCAGCTCCAGAGTTGCCCAGGGCTTTGGGAAATATTTTGGCAACTTTGTGCCAGACTGAACCCTGCAGAGGGGCTACAATATTGTCAGATCTGAATTTAGATGAGGATAAGTCCCAGTAACTTTCTGTTTGGGGATCTTTCTCTTTACTGATAGACCTTTATAGTTCAAAAAGATTCACTTTTGTGGAGCACAAAAACCCCATAGAATAACTCAAGCACAAGTTCTGCTACAATGGCAGAATTCTGGAGATAAAAGCTGGGAAAGGACCAACTGGGTAGCAACTCTTTTTTACAAGGACCTGGTGGCCACCTTGGCAGTGGAGACCAGGGCTGGATCAACCAGAGCATGGACAGTAGTGAGTTTTTATCCCCTTTACTTGCAATCTGCACCCAAAATACCAGTTTTGCACCCCTGGTGCAAGCAAGATTTTGGAAAACTGGAGCTTGGTGTAGGGAAGAAAAGTGTCCTGTGGGATAAGTAAGCACTGGGACCCAGCGAGGTGGGGAATCTCCATCCTTGCTGGCTTTGAAGACCGTCCAGACCATGCTGTGAGCAGCCTAGCTGGGACTTTACCTTTGCCCTGCCTGGAGGCTGATGGCCAAGGTCCCCTCGGGTGGATCTGGTTCTGGGTTTGCCCTTCCAATATGTTTGCTAGGCTTCTTAGACCAGCCATTAGGCTCTCTGAGTTACGAGTCCTTTATGTGTGAGAATGTGTGTGTTGGTAATGGGGAAAGCTTTCTTTTTTTATATATATTTTTCTCAAAGCATCTGAACAATATTCTCTGTATGTTGCCACAATGTATTAGTTCTGCAAGCAAATCCGAAAGTGCTACAGAGGGGACACCCTAACACCTTGAAAAGTATCAGTAAAAACTGCTGAAAGCATTAAAAATAAATGAATCATAGGGTGAGAACTAGCATGACAGGTAAATAGGCACGACATAAAATGCCTCTGGAATCTGTGGGATTTTTGCAGGTACAAGGAGGCTTCTAAGCCATGGTTCATTTACAATGTCTGGTTCCTCTCTCCGGGAAGGATTTCTAATAGATTCAAGGAGACTCCAAGCTTTTAGTAGGTTTTGGGAGAAGAAAGGCAGCTCTGTAAGGGAGAGAGGTTTGGTTTGTTTATGGAGAAAACTAGCCAGTCACGTTTCATATTGTGTCCCGCTTGGAAGAACAACCGAAGGCTTTCACGCCGTGGAGGAGATGGCGTTTCCGTACAATAGCCGCAGCTATTGTACGGAAACGCCATCTCCTCCACGGCGTGAAAGCCTACCTGGAGATGGTGTTGCAGCCTCCTAGAAAGCCCCTGCTCCATCAGGAAAACATTTGTGTTTTACAATTAGATGCTGGTTTGTATTTGGTGTGGTTTTTTTCCTCTCTCTCTTTTTATTTTTTTATGTTTTTTTTTTTTTTTTTTTACTGCCCCAGATCTGTTCCAGCCTGTGGCTGCTGCAGTATCTGAATGGTGGAGTTTTGCCAAAAGCGAGCAGCATCGAATACTCTGTGTTAGCATAACAAGTGCAGAGGTCAATGCGCGTTGTCAAGAAAACACCATGAATACTCTTTTCCGTTATTAACTGAATTTACTATTTTGCTGGTAAAAGTTAACAGCAGAAGGCGAACGTTAATTTCACATCTGCATTAACTTGTGCTGGAAATGTTTGGGGGCTCATCGGGTCTGAGGGTAGAAGCAAGCTTTGACTGTTCATTTCTAAAGCAAACAGCTAAAATCTTCAAATACTTCCAGTCAGTCTTGACTCTAAAAATATCCAGAAGTGGATATGAATAGGGCACATGTAAAAAGAAAATCATAATCTGCTCAGGCTATTATGTGAAACAGAAACATTGAATAAATCATTACCTGTATTTATTGACCCAGCTCCTGTTAGTCTAACACCACGGGCTTGTGACGCCTTGATGGTGTAAAGCAATATGCTTGGTGTCTCCTCTAGTTGCACATCAGCCCCAGTAGTATCTGTGATGTTGGATAAATGAATGTATTTTTATTTATACTTCATCAACAGCTCTGAGCATCTTGCTTGGTTCATAACAGCCAAGGAAATTGTAGGAGGTGTTTCACCGCTTGGATTTTTCAGCCAAATTCAAAGCTTTAAGAAAATCACTACCATGGCATGCTCTATATACAGAAGAATATTTAATTCACTTTTCTCATCAGGAAGAAAACTCATCATTCAGTCCTGGAGGATTCAATGGAGATATCCTCCTAGAATGGTGGAAGAAGATAAAACCATCCAGTGAACCTATTCAAACCTCCAAACTTTGAGGGTTGAAGGGGTTTGAAGGAGTTAGTCAGCAGCTTAGAATTGAAATAACCAAAACCAGCTTTGGCACAGCTCTAGGAAAGGTTCTGCAGGAGTCCTCCACCCTCCCTAAAAAATTGTCGCATGCTGCTTTGAATGAGACCCTATTCTGAACCCACTGCTGGGTGTGCGAAATATGATGGTGTGACTCGCGCAGAGAGATGCCAAATGCAAATTGACCTAATTGGTGATGAAAGGCAAAGTGAGCAGACACAATTATTTCATTGAAATATCTAAGGCGTGGTTATTAGCACCAGTAAGTAACTTCTTTGAGGTGTGGGAGGTTTGACATGACCGTGTCCTCTTGGCTCTGTCTCTGGGAGAGGGGACTCTTTCCACTTTGATTTTGAACAACGTTGCCTGGGGGATGTTCAGCCATCAGAGGTGGCTTTTTTTTTTTTTTAATAGAGAAACAGGTTTGCAGTGCTGGTTATCTTAATTTATGGACTGAATTTTCAGGATGTATATTTGACTTAATTGAGGTTTGGTGTGGGTTTTTTTTTTTTTATATTACAGAAGCAAATACAAATATTCAAATCAGATCACCCTAATTAGTGAAACTAATTATGTTTTCCCAAGCATCTCTCTTCTTACCTATTCTGCAATGAAAAATCATTTGCTCATGATGTAAAACAGGAGAAAGGAGATTGCCATGACAATTAGCAGTAATTAATGAGAAGCTTTGAATTGCTTGGTGTTAACCTCAACATCTATTAGCAGGCAAGGCTTGGATCTGCCGGCGGAGGGGTGTGGGTACGCACAAGCTCCTTCCCTCCCGGAAGGGAAGCAAAGAGATGTGGGAATATGACAACAAATGAAAATGGTTTTGCCTGTTCTTTAGTGAGTGTTAGAAATAGTCATGTGCACCTTCTGCAGACTCGCATCTTTACTCACAACTTGTAAAATAGTACTAATAAGTGTTTTAATTGAAAGGAATTTTTAACTCTTTAGGGCATGCTTAGCTTGACTTAAATAAATCCATGATCACTGCAGCTGCCTGTAAGATGTTACCTATTTTCTACAAAAGCCTGTTATATTACAGAATTTATTTTTATTTCACACTGAAATGAAAATAAACCTTTGGAAACTTTTTATGAAAGGGAGCCATATCAAAAAAATAGCAATTTTTTAGATCAGTAAGATCAAGTTTCTTCAAATAAAGGTCTTTGTAAAGAAACGTTCCTCTCGCTCCGAGACACACAGATGCATATATATTTATATGATGGAGTCCACCTTTATGCAGAACTAAAAAAAAAATAAAATCTTTCAGCTGAAAATATCTTCAGTAATGATGCATTTTTGAAGATGCTCCGGTTTAGGTTAAACAGAAATGGTTGAAAACACTAGGTCAAGCTCATACAATTGCATTTTGTAGCTTCTCCCCACGCTGCTTGTCGCCCACATCCATGGCACATGTGAAATTTGTATGACAGAGCCTGATAATAGTGCAACAGAGAGCATGGATGACATCTTGCCCCATGTCATCAATCAGTAGTTTGCCTTTAACAGCAGAGAGATCGGAATTTAATTGATGTATTTTGGATTGGTCCGTCAAATGCTTCAAAGTGTTTTGCATAATTTGAGATCCTGTGTGGCCAGTAGATAATATTCACATTTAGGGATGTTTTTGTTTGGAAATATTTAGATTTGAAGTTGTGAGCCACGTGACCAGCTCCTTCCTTAGAAGTGACATGTGGAAGAGCTGAGAAACAGATCCATCTTCTGCACTGCTGCTTCCCTGTAATTGCTTCCTGAAAGCAACTTGTCCTGGATGTGATTTCTGCAGCAATGCGGGAGGAAGTCACATTAACCCACTGAAAGGGGAGATGCTGCTTTCAATTCTCCTCTTGCCCCTGCTTTCTCTCCTGATTTATGGATTAATTGTATACTTGCTCTTGACACAACTTTGTGTTGTCTCTGCCATGGTGGCTGGGATGACATCTCCCTTTCTGAGGCTGTTTGGTGTTAGAGTTGCACTGTCTCTAATTGAACAGCTGATGATTGATAATTGAATGCAAGAATAGGCTAAAAAGCTTGGCTTGTTTAGCTGAGGAAAATGAAGGCTGATAGAGGTCACGACTGATACCGAAGGTGATAAACACACCCAGCAAACCATTTAAGCTAAAGGACAGTGCTGGAACAAATACAAATGGGCAATAAAGTGCCCATGAATCTTCTGAGCCTGGAAATGAGCCTTCTAGTAATAAGAGGGGTGAAAGAGAGGACCACCTCCTCTGTAGGAGCAACGGAGCGAAGACTATCTGCTGGTAGAGCTGTGTGAAAGGTGCCTCCAAACACAGTGGTGGTGGTTCAGCATCCTGGTGGACCAGGCCACCATGAGATCAATGCTTTTGGTGGATGTATAATAGCAGGCATGGATTCCCTGGTGTTGCACCAGTGTTTGTAATGCCTTTTGCTGTGGATAAGAGGAATCTGCCTGTTTTGTTGGCTTTCATGTGCTTGAAAGGGAACACGGTAAAGGATGAAAATATCTCAAGGCAAAAGGCAGTAAAGAAACTCATTTTAGCATTTTCCCTCTCCTTTCTGTTACTGCCAGACTTCTTGGATCCCAGGTTGAACATGGCACACTGAGGGGCAGGAAGCTGACCTCTTGTAAGATTGAGATATTTGACATTGAGAGCTGGTGGGGTAGAATAAACGTGGAGACCCTTTGTCTCAAGGAATTTCATTCCTGAGCATCACGTTGTTTTACTCTTGTGAGGTACAACCTATTTTGTTATATTCTCTGCTGAGTTGGGGAAATAATCTTAGGTGCTTTTTGTGAGGGTTTGGCATTTTGTCTCAAGCTGCAATGCTGGAGTTTTGTGCTTGATGGTGCTCAGTCTTCAGCGTAATAATTTTGCTTTCAAGAACTGGCGTTTTCAAAAACATTTGTTAGCTTCATTTTTCTTCCACTGACCTGAGCAGTAAACCGCTGAGAGTGGAGCTAGCCAACATGGCTCACTTTTGAGAAGCCTTTTCAATGCCCAAGGGCTCTGGATCAGGCCTTGCTTTGCTTCCGTGTACCCCTGAATTTCTCTGTGTGTCATGCATTGCTTTCTGTCACTGCTGTTAAAGTATAGTAGTTTGTTACTGGAGTTTGAAAGTGCTTCACAGTATTTAATCTAATCAGTGAAAACTTCCTCATCCCATTATTTAGGCAATTTTGGGGGAGGAGTGGTTGTTTTCATTTGGGTTTTATGATTTACACTTTATTTTTATGGCATGTTTGTTCAGGAGGAGGATTTTTTCATTACTTTCCTTTGTAGTGATTGTTTTGAACTTTCTTGGGACGAAATCGGCTCTTTTGAAGGTCTGCATGCTTACGTGCAAAATATTGGCAGATCTCTGAGTCTGAAGAATGCAGTGGAAACCATAGTGCATCCTGTGCTTTGATTTCTGCAGGTCTCTGTGTATTGGTCGTGGTTATGAAGCAGAGTTTCTCGCTTCTCACTCCTATCAATGTTATTTTCTACAATAATTTTTTTATTCTTATTAAACTTATCAATGCCCACTATGAGCTGATTCAGTTCTGCTCTGGACTGGGGTAAATTAGCCCTGAATCAGGGCTGTAAATGCTATGAGCAACGCTACTGACAGTTCCTAATGAAAGTAGGAAAATTACAAAAAGTTTGCTGGTTTGGTTGTCCAGCTTGAGGCAGCTGCATGGCTTTCTGGACTCCTACCATGGGTAGGGTAGGTGCTCAGCACCTTAGGGAGCCAGGCCATGGGTAGAAAATGAAATAAAAGATTTCCCCATATATAAATATATATATTTATATATATAATATAAATATATATAATATAAAAATGTCCAGGGTAAATTTTCTTCAGTGAACAGTGGAATAAGGGTATCTTTGCTGGTTATATGCCCTGTTCGGCTCTTTACACTGGTGTGTTTAACTCTCTAAGAATAAAATCGCTTTACTCGCATGACTAAAACTGGGTTTAAGTGACAAATCACTCTTCAATGAGAATTAAGATTTTATGGTCTCATTTTTGGTTTCCCTGTAAGAACTGAAATCATCTGCTACCAGCGATAATCTGCATCGCCCTCCTCGATACGTTTGTCAGTAGAGTTCACACTGCAGCTCAACTAGTTGGGAATCGTATTTTATATGTAGCTTGTAGGCTGGGATCAAAGAGAAAGAGGATAGTAACACTCAGGATTTATATGGCTGTCATCTGAGCTGGTTTGTGTCTCCAGAAATACAATTTGAAAACAGCCATACTGCTAAAATCAAAGAAAATTTACCAAATCCTCTTTTTTGTGTGGTGTTTTTTTTTTTTTCCTTTCTTGGGTTTTTCCATGCTCTCTCCGGGATAATGCAGGTTAATTTATCTAAACTCCCTTTCCTACTTATTTTATGGCTGCTCCTCTTCTGAGTGTTAATTTGCAAGATTATATCTTGTTTAAATTTCCCCATTGTATGCGTGTCTTTAGCCTGTTTTTCTGCATGTTATTTTCAGGGGAAGTGGAAGGGGAAAAGAGAAAAAATAATCCTGCGTCATTGAAAAGAATATGAGCTTTGAGTGTTGTGATGTCCGCTCCGTATCATCAGGTGGCTCTTTTGCGCTAGCAGAAACGCAGCTTTCCAAAAGCCAATATCCAGCAGGAACCCTTCATGGGGCTGATACTTTGAACTTTGCTGTTCTTCATCCCTGCTTTCCCGTGTTTTTCTTCCCCAGCAATATGTCAACTTGCAAACTCTGGCAAAAGTGCAATTATGTACTTGAAACTCATGAGTTAAACGCCCCCAAAATGGAGACTTTTTAAGGAAATCCCATGTTATTCAACAGCCTGTGTTTTTGCGTACAGCAAACCCCTTGCACCAGGCTGGCAAAGCAGCACTTGGGGGATTTTCTCCTTCTCTCCCACCCCCACATCACGCTCCTGCACTTTAGGGCCTATCGTCATTTCATTCATCTCATGGGGTCTGTGTCTCTGTCACTGGTGATGAGAACAGGACACTGGGGTTTCTGCATTTAAACATGGGCAGCTTGGCCGCCTCCTCTGCAATGAGAGGCTAGAAAAATACATTTATCTCTTACTGCTGATGCAGTGTAGCTGGTTTTGGCTTTCTCAGGCAGCCTCCAGGTTGGGTACTAGTTACTTAGGGCTGTCAGACCACTTACAACCCACCTTTTGGTGCATTTTTTTGCCCCAGGAAATAAGTTATGACAAATCTGTAAGCATCTATTCTCTCCGTCGCCATCACACGTTGCTCTGATTGTTGGGTAAACACCGCTCTTCAGGATGCGCCAGCATCACGGGCCTCCTAATTTGTTGCACTTGGGTTTTTTTTGTAAATATTCTCTTTGTAGATATTAAATAGTAAGCAGATGTCCATCAGAAAATGTGCTTTATAGGCACTCTTTTGTTTGACAGAACTTTGAAGAGTGGATACATATTGCCTAGTAGCTTTTATTTTTTTGAATCTATTTATTTTAACAAATCGGAAGTTAAAAAAAATAAAAAAATAAAAGAAACAGGCTTTCACCAAAATTGGAATTTATATTGCAAGTCATTATATTAGCCAGTCATTCTCAGTCCCTTACTCAGCTTAGAGTTATATAGTTGCACAATCACTCCCTAAATGCATATGTGTACATGCAGAGATGCGTGTGCATATGCTGGGTGAACGGCAAGTGTGTCACTGGTCCCTAAAATGGTCACCCTAAACTAAACCTGGCTTTTTCATGTCAGGTGGGCTTTCGGCCACTGATTTCAGTGGATGTGGACTACGTCCTTCTAGTCTGGCTTGAGTGCGATGGGAGTCCCTTTGATTTAGCCGAGAGCAGGGAGCGCTGCCGTTGTCTGAACTGGAGCCTCTTTTACTTGGGCATCTGAGATTTTGTCTGAAACTTCATGTATATTTTAATGACCTCCAGGCTAAATTTGCCAAATGACTTCCTAATCTTCTAAACTATTTTTGCCACTTCTACTGTTAGTAAATAACGCCACAAAAAGCTGCTCTGAAGCGGGGTGGAATCAGAGGGGAGCTCTTATCAATATATTTCCTTGGCGAAAGCTTTATGTGGCACCTCTGGAATCAATAGGAGATTTGTCACTGATTTCAGTAGGAACACCTCGCTTTAAAAGAATAATCAGACAAATCTCCTCCTCTCTGTATATTTGATATATGGCACAGGATGCACAGTTTTCTCCGGCGCTTCCCAAGTTCGTAATTCGTATTTCACCTTAATGCCACTTTGTGAATTTATTGGCAGCCAGAAGCACTCCATCAGGGTTATAGAGTTTTGCCTACGTTTTGGTGGTTATAACTTTTTTTTTTAAAGGAGTGTTTAGTTATTTTTACTTAGGTGCCACATGGGTGGGTCAGTACCAGCCTGTCACCGGAGCAAAGTCATATTTTTAAGAGACTAGGAGAATACATCAAAACTCTGCTAGCAGTTTCATGGATGGGGGGATATTTGGTTAAATAGATGTTTATCTGGGAAAGTCATCATCTGGCTAGCAGCATACTGAATGTTTCTAAGCAGCTAACTTATGTATACTAAACAAATTTGGTTTGGCTGCAGCTAGAGCTGCCCTGTGGAAATTCTCAACATACATTTGTTTGATTGAGCTGTCATTTTCAGTTGATCTGCTGATGATCTGTGTCACTTTGTTTAAATGTCCTGGTGCTTTTTTTTTTATACAGTGCAAAACCAGTCCGCTTTCTGTGATGGATTAAATTGAGGTGAAATTCGAGAGTTATTCCTGTTTTCGATTTCTGTGCTCTGAGACAGGTGGGCTGGAATGACAAAGAACTTCACACACACATTAAAACCAAAATGGAGTAGACACCCTTATGATTTAAAAGATCTGTAGATGTGTCAACTACCAAATGCTCCCGTTCAAAGAAGTTGCTGGGATTTGCACTTTAAACAACAAATGGTATTTATTTGGTCTATCCCGCTCAGCTGAAATACCTGGACAAAAATGATGTTGAGCTCTTTTTCTCCTGCAAAATTTCCTGTGGGTGTATAAGGGCTGGGGTTTTGGCCTCTGGTGAGAGAACACAAGGATAACCCCAAGATGAAGTCCCTGGTGTGCAGCAGGGAATGGAAACGGGCTCTCCTGCATGGTGGGAGTCTGCCAGCCCAGTCTGAGAACTGGGCAACATTTCTGGTGGTCTCAGCCCTGGAGACATGCTTTTTGCAGGCACTTCCTAATAGACCAAATCTCCTTTTGGACCACAGCACTTGGTTCAGATTTTTTTTGCATTTTGGGAAGTATAGCTCAAGCTTTGGGCTATTGGTTGTGCTGCCTTGAGGTTGGCATGTGTGAGACCCTGGTGCTCCTGCTGATCTTGGAGAGGAGGCGGTGATGGCTCCAGTGGGGAAAGCAGGATGGCGTGGTGTGAGGAGGGGCACAGCCAGCTCTGAGCACGGTACCTGGGAGAGAAACCCCACAGCCAGGCTCAGCCCCCCTCCCCTTCCTCCAGCTGACCTCTCCACAGCCCCCGCCCAGAGCCCTCGCTAAAATGCAGCTTTTCCCTGTACCCAATACGGGCTCTTGTGCAAAGCTCACCAGATTTCAGTCTTTGCTTTAGAGCTCTTTGGAGATCAGCAAAGTGAACATTCAACTTTTCCCATGTGGGCTGTGGTCCGTACACAAACCACGAACTAACGTGCTGCAGAGCAGCTGGACTGCGGCTTTGTGGGGAGGCAATAAGGGATGCCAAGTCCAGACAACTTGCTTATTTTCTAAACCTGCCACCGATTTAGTTTGTGACTGTGGGTCAGTCGTGTTCACCCACATGGCTGCACTCTGCCCACAGGTGAGACAGAGGCATGGTTGTGCACTGGGTGCTCTTTCAACACGTCTTCATGATAATACTCGTGTTGTTTTTTTTTTTTTTCCCTCTGACATGCTTGGAGTTATGCATGGCTTTGCCTAACTCGCTGAATTAAGGTTCACGGGAGTGTGGAGAAGGTCAGCTACATACCAGTTTGATGTCCGCTTTGAAAAGTGCTCTAGGAAGAGTTGCTTTTATTTGACTTCAGCTTCTAATGAGCTTACCAGGGAAAGTTTAAAATGCAATTTGTTGCTTCCACTTCCTCGCTCGGAAAATCTCTTCCATGAGCAGCAATTGCATCGCTGCTGCTTGAGCAAGTGCAGCCCACGCTGCTCCTGCCTTGCTCTGCTCTCCCAGTACAGACACTGATGCTACGGTGAAGGGTATCTGACAGAAGAGCTCTTTTGTGACCACTTATGGCTTTGTGAAGCGTAAGTCGAGCTTGAAAATTTCTGGGCATTTTTTTGGCTTTAGTTTGGAAAAGAAGGAATTCAAGTCTTTCTCAGAACAATGTCAGGAAAAGCCGCGTTATTTTCATCACGTAAAAAAAACCCCAAAACTCCTCAAGCCATTTTTGCTCAAGGACTCCATCACTTCCATGATTTAGGATGTGTCTCTGTGTATGTATATAATATTATATTACGTATACATGTTGTATATATACATTCTTGTCATTATAAACAGTACTTAAATCCATGTCCGTAAACATAAATAGATATGTAGTTAAGTACTCTTTATAACAAAAGATTAGTCTGTAGTGACATAATAAGTAGAATTAAAGTATATAACAACCGCATGTTAGTTTTAGCTTGTAGGGTCCCCTATGATCCTTTGGGATGGAGAGCACTGCCTGGGCCAAGGTCTCTAATGGCATGGCATCCAATTACACTAAGGCTGAATTTGCTCCATTAAGTGCTATGTATTTATTTAAGCTGTCATATATCAGCCTGCACATGAAAACAATAGAACTTGTGAAGATTGCCAGTTTCAGTTTGAAAAAGAAAAAAAAGATGATTTTTCAAAATTGCTTCCAAGTTATTGGGATGAACCAGAAGCTTTCAGAGTGCTGATTTATTGCTCTGTGCTAGCAGCTCACCAGGACCCCTCTGCTTCTCCAAGATCAACAGCTTCGTAGAAAGCGATACAAGGTGTATGGAACAAAGAGTGGAATAAACTACATTAACAGTTAACTTTTTTTACAACTTTCTTTATTAATATATATCAATAAATATCTACAAAACCTTTGAGGCTTTGACCAGGAAGCCATATAAAATAAACTGTAGCCCTACTCTTTTTCTTTTCTTTTTCTTTTTCTTTTTTTTTTTTAAAGTCAAAATAGATCTAACTGATGTTAACTGTTTCACAGTAGGGGTCTCGTTCTGGTTTCACACTGGTGTCACTGTTGATTTTGGAGGGGGGATGTGATCAGAATAAGGACTGTCACTCCTCCTGCCTTACAACAGGCTACTGGTGCTATGAGAATGCTTAGCATTTCCATACTGTCCTGCTTCACATCTTCAAAGCACCGGAGAGAGATGAGCTATTCGCCATGGGGCTCATCTGAGGCAAATGAGATAATATGATCCTGTGGAAGAAACGGGAAACCCAGGAGGGAATGGGAGAATTTGTTACTGGATATTTTTGTAAAAGCAACCGAGTGTGCAGTGTCAGACCTATGCGTTCCCAGTATAGGCAAAGGCTCCATGGCTTGATAGACCATGGAGGTGAGAGCCCAGGAGGTCTTTCCTTTTAATCCTGTGTGTGCTGAATTATCTTCTCGATCTTTTTTTCCTGAGGCAGTCTTGAAAAAGTCTAGTCTTTGCTGGTCAAAACCTTCCCAATAGTTTCTGTGTCTGTAATATCTCTGGCCATGAAGCTTTGGCTTGCGTGGAGGTCTCGAAACACATGAGACCAGGGCACCATTGGCAGTTGGCTCCTGGTCCCAGCGAGCTGCAGGGGAAAGACCTTCCCTGAGAGAACAGCAATGCAGATGGATGTCACTAATTTTCCTCATTTTTCACCAAAAAAAGAGGAAAAGGGGTGAACAGAGTGAGGTGTTACTTCTGTTCAAGTGAAGGGTGTAGCAAAGGCTATTTTTTGGCTGAGGTTGCAAATACTTGTTAAAGAGGGAGCAGGCACCTCCTGGCGTCGGCTGTGGACCACCAGCAAGGGAGAGAAGTAAGAGTGGAAAACTCTTAGATAGTGTTGAAAACCTCAAAGCAGTCAACCCACAGAGAGCTTACCATTCAGAGACGTGCCAGCTAAAAATATGGCCAAACGCTCCCAGAGAAGTTTCTAAATTGCATGAGGAACAATTTTATAGGAAAGAGGTGACAACATCCTGGATTTGCCTAATTTCTGCAAACACTTTTCCTCTTAAAACAAATCTCCTGATTGCTCAGCAGAACTCTCAAAGCTGTAATATTTGGGGTTTGGATTTTTTTTTTAACTTCTGTGAATGTTTTCCTTTTCCATGATTTTTTGGTAACAACATGGAAAAGAAAATGAAGCAGTTCTGAGAACAGTGGGAAGAGAAAGAAATGGGGGAGAGTGGAGAGAAAACAGTGTTTTCAGGGGAAAAGCTGACCTCTGCCTTTCAAACACCTTGGGGAGGGAGCTGTGGTCACTGGGAGTGAGGCAGTGCAGCATCCTTCAACCAGGCTGAACAAGTATATATCTCTCCATATGGGTGGTGTGGTTGCAAAAAGCCTGGTGTTTCCCCCTTATACAAAGTCAAGGAAAATAATTGCTACGAATCTTCGTAGCTCATCACACACTCTCGTATGCCATGTTTTCTACGAATGCCGTGTCTTCTAGGGGAAAAAAAAAAAATCTTAAGAAAGGCAATGGAGAATTGTAAGTGTATTTAATGGGTGCAGTTTTCTCTTGCCTCTGTCCTTGTTTAAAGTCATACTGCCATGGACTCTGGGGCTTGCTTTAGGGCAGCAAGTAGCTTTTTCCCTGGTTGTGTGCAATAAATGCTATCGGCTTAATGGACAAACCTTATCTGCACTACCGCTGAAATTATCATTTCATGAAAGTCATTGGCAAAAGTCCTGCTGACTTTAAGATACCTCATAAATCCCAGTTTGCTGGGACAGACCTGCCTTCTGAAACATGCCGGGAAACACAAATATATTTTATTGATAATAAATATTTTGTTGATATTAAAAATTAATAAGTGCTTATTTAAAATGTACAGCTGGGACAGATAGAATTTGATTTGTCAGAACAAACTGTGGAAGTGTTTGGAGGAATGGGCAGTGTCTGGAGCAAACGGAAAGTAGGATCGGTGGAGATAATGTAGATAAATGAGTTCAGAATGCCTTTTTTTTTTTTTTTTTTTTTTTCTTCTGGAAAAATGAAGCTGGAAAGATTCTTGCACTCTGAATGCATGTGGGTTTGTTGTGTTGGGCGAGATACCGATGAGAAGAACTTGTCAAACCTATATGTGCCAGCCAAGGACCTGGGTTTCATGAAAACAAATGGGAACAAATTGCCATCCATGTCTTGGAATAACCCCACCCAAAACAATGCCATCATGCAGGAATGAAAGTGTTCTTCCATATGATGAAATAAAACTGTTCTAAAGGTGTTTTTCTTTTTCCTAAAAATACAGTGACTTTACTCATCTAGACAAGTCGGATATAAATGTATCGTGATGCCCTACAGAATGACGCAGAATACACCTGCATGTGTAACATGAAGTATAGTTGCTCTTAAGATTCATGATTTTCCAATCAGCTAAGTACGTCCTGCTTGTTACTGGGTGACCTTGTGGAGATATAGCTACAGTACATGCTGCTGAGAAGTCACTTGCAGGAAAAATTGTGGCCTCGTATCTCCTGGGAAACAAATGCTGGAAACCGGTCTTGCCAGACCTTGAGTTTTTGAAGTGGACAGCATTATAGGATTAATTATTTGATACTTTTCCTGATTAGTGTATTTGTTATGAGTACTTCTGTTAGTGTTTCAAGGACTTAACTACAGTGTATCACAGTGTCACTCAAATATAATTAAGACTCTCTCACTGTAATTGCATAATTAAAAAGCTGTCTGGCTGCTGGTACAAAACCTTCTCTCTCTGCTCTACAGCAGCTTAGTTTTCCGGAGGCAACTCCTTGAAACTCCAGCCCTTCCTGAAATACTTGGGTATAGCCTGTGAACGGGTACATCATTGGTACCCTGCCATGTCCTTTGGGTCTTCTGTGATAATCCCTCAGCTCTTGCTCTTTCATCCCCAGCTTCCTTCTCCCTACTCTGGTCCATGTCCTGAACTCTTCCCAAATGGAGTGCAAGCAGGGGCATCCCTTTGGGATTCAGGCAGGGCAGGCCCCCTCGCCATTGGTTTCCCCAGGGCCTTTTTGCCATGCTGGTGTTGACTATACAGGCACGAGGAAGGGGATGGGGTGGCTGAGCTTTCATCAATTCATTTTCTTTTTAACCTATTGGTGCTTAGAGTGAATTGCTCAGCTTTCCGAAGCAGATGTATGGGTGTTTGTAGGCTAGTGCTGAAGTGGCTGCTGGCAGGAAGGGGTTAAATTCCTTTTTATTTGTAATGCGCTTTTGAAACAAAACTTCATGACCTGGCTGCTTTTTTTTTAAGTGATTACACATTGCCGCATTATAAGGGAGCGAATGCATTTGTGTCTCAGGACCGTACTCTACCAGATACTGACATGTTCAACATCTCCCGTGGCTTACGAAACACATCAGGGATGTGGACCTCCCTCTGTTTTCTCATTATGCCAAATAATGAAATGTGGAAATAATTCTAATCCTTTCTTCTGGTTGTGCTGTACCTCTGAAAATATGATAAACTCAATCCAATTAAAAGTCATTACCTCTACAAGGCTCAGTCTCTATCTATAACCTTTGTTTTATAATTCACTCTGTTATCTGTCTTCATTATAATTTGGTAGAATAGTCATCTTTTATTACCGCTTTCTGTTAGAAAGAGGCATGTGATTTCAAGTGCTACTTTGTGACACATCTCAGTTTAAAACAGTAAAGGTCTACTAATGAGTAAAAAGAAGTTCAGTTACGCTGATTTATTGCATTGAGATAAAGTTTCATTTGTGTCGATTATAATACTGTAGGTTTAAGTAATTGTCTTGATTTAAAAATGTTCTTTTGCAGCAATAGTTTTTCACTGTGTCAGGGACTGTTAAAGCGCATTACCTTTTCTGTCTTACCCCAGCTGATACAGATTTAGTTAAATTTTGTTGCTGGTTAGTATTTTCTATGTATAAGTGGCTGATCTCACTAATTCACGTTTAACCTGCCCATCCTTAGTTTTCTCCGAAGCACATTGGCTTCTCGTGCCATATCGGTGTGAGAATATATGTCATGTTTACTATTATGGCAATCGAACAATGAACAAAAGCTTCTTCCTCTAATCCGTTTTCGTCCCTTAGCAGTGACCAGTACTCAAGGCTCAAAATGTCAAGGCAGATTATTTTTTTTTCCCTTGGGTCTACTCCATGTAGAGAGTCACGGAGGAAGTTAGTGAGTATGTGTTAGTTGCTGCAGCTCCACTCGGTTAAAATATTTCACTAAGATAGAAACTTAAGTTAGAGTTTCAGCATGCTTTGGGCTGCCTCCCAGCCGGTGTGGATCTCTACAGGCTCCTTGCTAGCTGCAGATCTGCCCCACAGTATATCAAACCCTACAGCTGGTATTTCCCTCTCCTCTTACCCCCTGCTCTGTGTAACCCAGAAAAGATTTTGAAAGTCAAATATATATTTATTCCATTGAGGAAACTTTATCAACCAGCACCAAAGTTTATTGGCACTAGCTAGTGATATAATGGGTAGTTTAAGCCCTGCTAACTGCGAATAATTTTTCAGCGGTGTTTATGATTGCGGTAGACTCTAACAGACCAGAAGTACAGATAACATAAATATTTCTACCAGAGATGATTGTACTGGAACTATAAATAAAATTAGACTTAACTTGTAAAAAAATTCAGTGTGTGCCAGCCAACATTTATAATTCTTTGTTGCTGCATGTAATACAGTAATTTACATGGAAAGTGCACAGGAACACAAGCAGTCAAATTTTGCTTTTCGGTTATGCAGGTGCAACTTCCCCTGACATCAAGGAGAGCTGCTCCTGTGCAAATGAAAGTAGCATTTGACCCGTAGTCTCTCAGTGCTGGACTCTAATTAAAAGCCAGTGTCTGGTCCACATCAGATGCTTTTGACTGTGTTACTCAATTAGACATGAATGACACTAGACAGAGCACCAAACGCTACTAGTTATTGTAGGGGCTGATAGTGAGAATTGCCAGAGCCAACGGGCAGGTCCCTATGCAGTTACTATATTATGACTTTGCCGGTCTAGTACCAACACTTGGCAATGCTGAAATTATCTGGTCTCAAAGGCCTGATGCTCTCGAGTGTGTGTTACTTCGCTTCTCGCTCACCTGTGGACAGGTTTCTCCCAAGTGCTTGGTGCTCATCTGACCCTCAGGAGCTCGCTTCTGTTCCCAGTATGAGCCTCTTGTTTCAGGGTTATTTTTTCTGCAGATACAATAATTTAAGAAGCAAAAGCTGCTTCCCATGCAAGTAAGGTTTTTAATTTGTCTTGTGAATTATCTGCACTGTTGTTACTGATGTGCATCTTGCAATAAGGTACAGACAGAAGCTACTGGAAACTCTGAGCCCTTTGCACGGGGTGCTCCAGCAGTGATCCAAACTGAGCTCCCTTTCTTTTTCACACGGACACTGCAGCCCATGGTGCAGCACTGTGAAAAGTTGGTGATTTCTGTACTTCAGCCCCAAAGCGCGCTGTGCTCGAGCTGCCTTTTTTGCCTGCCTTTGTCTGCGCAGCTTTTCCTACAACTCCCTCTTCTGCCGGCGCCGCAGAAGGGTTTGCTCGGCGCGGCTCAGCACTGCGGTACGGGGAGGCTTTGCTGAGCATGGCGTGCGAGTGCCCTTTGCAATCTGCGGTGACACGAGCACGAAGGGAAAGGTGAAATCTGGGCACCACATTTCCCTCTCATTTTGTTACATTAGCGTCAGCCTGAAGAAATTCAAGCGACTTTAGGTAACTCCAGGACAGACACTGATCTCATTTATTCCTTCGTGGAAGTCTAAAGTAATTACTCTGGATTTAAGCTGTGTAAGAAGAATCAGAATCTGGCTTTTGGGGCCACTGCATGGGTGCTTTGGGCCCCCTTGCTCTCATGGCGTGGTCCATGAGCATGGTTTTCAGGGTTGGACCTTTTGAGTGTGTTCAGGACAGCTTTGGCTTTCTCACGCTTGTGTTAGGGTCAAGTAATACAAGTACACAAAATAGCCATGCGTTTGAAGGCTAATATTTGTGAAACTATTTTTTCTTGGTAATTGAAGTAATGATTCAAAACTGCTTCAAGCACCGTGTTTATCTACGCTTGCTTGTAATGTCTTTTGTTGTACAACCAAACTTTCTATTTGTTAAAACAGTTTTTTCTCTCCCCTGTTAGTTTTATGATTTTCACCTAACTGGGAATTACTAGCTCTATTCTATTTAGAATCTAATCTCATTTGATTAGGTCGGTCTGATGCTTTTCACAATGGGGTCCTGCCTGGGGCCCCCAGACTGTGTTACAATACAAATAATAATAAATAATTGTCATTAGGTCCAGCTCCACAGAACAGTTATGTGAACAGAGAGCAGCACAAACCAGTTTCAGGTACGTTAACTGACAAAATGTTCAAGTAGAGTAATGTAGCTCTTGGCTAGAGTCCCTCCTGTGCCTGGAGATAGTGCACCCAACGTGCACCCAACCTCTGCACGGTTCTAAAGCTAAGGATCCTTCTCTGCTCCTCCTCTAGAGGACGTAAAAGTGTCCCCCTCTGAGCCATGCCTACCTGGTGTGGGACGGTCAGGTGGCTCCCATGTAGTTTGTCACTGGCTATATGCTCCTTTTGAAGCTAATGGGTTTCCTTCTCTTATTTTTCTGCTTTTCCTGACCTCCTGTGTTCTAGACTGATGTGGATATATTTTGTAATCAATCAGTCCCTGCCTGTAACAGTTTTTTCTTTAATACTTGTTCAAACAGAAATTCAGATAAAGTTGTCTCATTTGTATGCAACAGGAAACGCCTGCCTCCTTTTCAGATATCCCTGCAAATACTCCACGCCGATTTCCTCAGTACTGAATAAAAATGCTAGGTCAAACAAATATAAATGCTCTCTGGTCTCTTTAAAGGATCCAGTCCAGGGCTTTGTGGTATGTTCATATGCACCCTCACCTTATGCAGGAGAAGGGACTAATTCACCCGATCCTAATATGTTCCCCCAAAGCCTTCATTAATGCATCCTTGCCAAACGCTTGTATCAGGCATGGTCAACAGTGCTAGTGGAGCTCAAAGCTCCTGACATGTGATGGGCTTCTCCCATCGAACAGAGCCCGGTCCTTCTGATGTCTAGTCTTTGGGGCTAGGGGTCCTCTTTCTCACCTTTGAGAAGTTGCAAGCATGAACCTGTGTGTATCTTCTCATTGCAAAGAGCCACTTCCACATTTATCTCGGCTCTTACTTTATCCTGCTTGGAAGATGATTGCGTTAGAAAAGCTTCTGAAGCAGGCTCTCTAGATGCTTTTGCTTCCAGCCTACCTCCTTCATCCGGAGTAATCAGCTATCCAGCTTACGATTAAGTCACTGGTGGCCATGTGCATGACTCCAAGTGCGAAGAACTGGATTTATGTGCTAGAGAGTTTATTAGTCAATAGTTGCTTTGGGAATGTATATCCTCAGGCACAAATTGCCTGAAGAAAGGGAAAAATGGATAGTCTGTATGGATATGTTTCTGCTTGTTAGGGGTGGCTTTGGGTTTGGAGATCTGAATGCAGACTTGATCCTTGGAGGACTTTGTGTGAATTTTGAGTTGAAGACCGTCCTGAAACGCTGAGACGTGTAATAGGGTAGCATGTCCCCTTGATGTGAGATTGCTGTCACGTGGCATTTCGGCTGCAGAAAGGCACAGTTTCATTGAACGTGCAGCCCAGTGTGCTTTTGAAAACAGCGTACCTGTGCCTCGCTAGCAATTGCAGCCAGCGGAAAGCGGTTGGGTTACGTTCAGCAGCCTCTGCCTCTCTTGGTCGTTAGTGCCTCCTACCTAATCGCTCTTGCAGAGGAAGAGCGTGCTGAACTGCTAAGAACCATCCGAATGGAAGGAAGTCCTCTCTTCCTCCTAGCCATGCACAGGAGCCCTCTTGGTCTCAAAATGACCCCGGGCCCCAGAGTTACGGCGGTAGCTTTGGCACGTCGCTCTCCCGTCCTCATCAGGCACATCCCCAGCACGCAGCCACGTGGGCTCTTTCCTGCTGGCGTGCAAGGTTGTGTCAAAAGTGCAAACGCAGGTGTCCACCCTGGTCTTTTAGTAGCAATTAACCTTTCCTCCTGGGTTTCCTTTGAAGCTTGCTCATGTTTTTATTGTGAAATAGTAGTGAAGAATTTTATGGAGGCTAATATCTAAGCTTCCACATTACCTAATCTCATCTGTTCCCTTATCGGGGGCCTCGATTTTATTTCATTCCATTTCTAGTGAGGATAATTACTGGACTTTAAGAAGCCATCTTGAATTTCAAAACTGCAATGCTATCTGTGTGAATGATTTGCAGTTCACTGGGAAAATGATGCTTACCAGCACGGTCCCTGGGTCTAATTCTAACCTCACAAAGATTTTCTATCAGTCGGTATCCCACGGTTTTGCTGGAAGTCCCTCTGATCCACGTGGGTGTAAATTTCAAGAGGAATAGTCCCACACTCTTTGAAAATGAAATACTGATCCTGGTTCATGGACACTGATTTTAATATAGCTCCTTCTATCATTAATTTCACAAATATGTCTTAATGGTCTTCCCATCTCTTGGTCAGTCGTAATTCAACTTCTTGTTTATTTTGAGGTTTTAAAAAATATTTTTGTTAGAATACATTGCTATTTCAGGCAGAATAATATTTCAGTAATCCATTTTACCCACGCTGTTAGGGCTTTGGGGCATATAGGCACATTATATTTTCCAGAGCTTTCAAACTGAAAGCCCATGTTTAACGACGACATCGGGTGTGGCTGCTGGAAATCAAAGGAGGCACCATAGGCCCAGCAAATGGACTTGTCTCCCTGCCAGGCTTCCAGAGGCCAATTTATCAGCTGCAGGTTTGACCCTATATGGCTAAAAACGAGTGTAGCCAGAACGACTGAGATAAGTATAACTGAGGCCTTTGAGTCTGCAACAGAGAAATTAAACTGGACTGTCTCTGGGGGAGAAGAAACATCTGCAAAGCCGTGCTTGCTAATTGTTTAAGGCTCAGCTTGTGCTGGCTTGTGGGCAGGCGCTGCTGGCAAGTGGGGCTGAGGAAGGTGGCCCTTCGGGGAAAGGCACGGAACAGGTCACTGCTTGCTGCGACTTAAATGATTTGGCTGAGCCGCTTTGTTGTTCAGTGGAGGAGAGTCGAGCGTGGCTATGGGGCACAGGGAGAGCCTTGGTTTTATGGGGCACTGCTTGGTGGGATGGGGACCACAGCAGTGAGCGCACGAAATGGGCTTTTGAAGGAGTTTGAGTGTCAGGCATCTAGCTGTCATAGAAAATCAGCAGGATTTAGATGCCTGAATTTTTTAAAGCCCCCCCTTCCAGTGAGCCATGTGCTTATCATCATCCAGATCACTTTCCTTGTGCAACTTCTCTTCCTGCACCCCATGTGTATACATGGGTTAGGGTTTTTTTTTTGCCTGTTTCAAAAACAGCTGAAGTCTTTTAGGCAGGACTGCAATTTAAACAGCTGGGGAAAGACATCTGAACAGGAGTGAGCCTGCCCTGGGTGGATGCAGCATTGCTGCTGGCCCATGAAAATCGGGGAGCACGCTGGAGTTTCGGGGATGCTCAGGAGGTGTGGACCAACCTCTCTCACCCGTCCCACCGTGCTGGGGCAGAGCCACATTTGGGGGCAGCAACAATGCCATGGTATAGCAGAGATGACTGCTAACGTGGTCATTTCAGCGCAGGGTGAAATGAATGGTGACATCCAGGTGGAGCTGTGTCCCTACCCTTTTCATGTCTTCTTTCCTGTTCCTTGGAGTCTAGGCTGAGTGTTGCTGTGGGTCAGCCCTGGGCAGGAAAGAACGGGCATGGGCTTGTAGGTGCTAGGCACAGAACAAGCTCTCTGCACCAGCGCTTTCACAAGCCCTTGAGCATCTTTGCTGAACTTGGCACTGCTGAGCTATGACAGGCAGGATTTCTGAAGCACAAGCGATAGAAAAATCCCTCTGTGTGTCCTTCTCAGCTAAATGGTAGAGTCAGTCAAGATTTTCTATTTCTCAGAGCACCAGGTATTAGAAAAGTGACAAACTAATCAATATTGGGTTCAATTGTTAAAGTGCAGGGAGAGTCTGCCAAACCAGAGGCCGAGGGAATGGGTAGCTGAACTTTCTTGTGACATGTATGAGGTCATAGCCAGTGCCACATAAAAGAAAGAAAAACAGTTCATGGCTGTGAATAAATTGCTCACAGATGAAGAATCCAGTTTGCCAGTTATGTGATGGGAGCAATCTATTCAAATGATTTGTTATGTCCCAGTGTTTGTCTTAGGCAGTACCAGAAGCATGAAAGTACAGATATAAAGCTGTGAGATAATATGTAACAAAGATGTGAGAGATAATGGGCTATGACCAGTTTCCAGTGGAAAAGGCATACGGTGCTAATCTACCATGGATAGTTTCTTAAATGAGCAAGAAATTGAAAGAACATTTTAAAGTTTCCTGTTTCTTCACTGAAACGGAGTCATTCTGAACACCAAGCCCAGCGTAACACTTTAATTTCTGGGCCAACCATATTATGCAAATATCCTCATGCTCAGATCTTAAATACCCGATCTCTCAACTTCATTCCTTGGACAGCAGTATTCTCACCTCCTATTTAGGTTAGAATTAAGCAGAATGAGTTCTGGTGTGTAGGAAAAGTACAGTAACATTAATAAAGTTAAATGAATGTAACTAATTAAGAAGCTTTTTGGCTAGTTTGTCTTTTTACTTCTTTTGCATGTGTTATTGGGTTGAGTACTGTATTGCTGGTGCAGCTAAAGCCCCTGCTGAAGTCACTCACAGTTTTTTGATGAAAAGGAATTTACAATCAGCCTTACATTTTGAGCTGTCAAAAATAGTGAGGTTTTTTCTTCTTTTTTTTTTTTTTTTCTTTTTGTTTGCTGGCTAAGCCCCAGAGATGAAGGGTTTTTTTTTTTTGTAATGTGTTTTGGATCTGCCCCAGGTTTTTTTGCAACTGTAAGAGGAGAAGGTTCATGTTCTCTATAAGGTGCTGTTTGGATCCTGAACTTATTTTAGACCATTGTGTTTCTTGGAGGTCAATGGTAAGACACTGATTTACATCAGCTGAAGTTCTTGCCAAGAGTTGTGTGGTAGGCTGGATCTTTTCCTCCAAAGACTAATTGGAGACCATCAAACTTAATTTTGGCTACTTTAGGTTCAATCTGTCTCTCTGAAAGAGCAGTAAAGCTTTCCTGCTTTTCACTTCACTTAGATTTCAGTTGTAACATATAATGCTGGCTTTCAATTGTAATTTCAAAGAGTATGCAATGCAAAGCGCTATATCCGGATAATAGGGTGTGCCTGCACATACATCTGTATGTAATTCCCTTGCTTGTGTTCAATGATGTAAACCACTTTTGATGTCAGGAATATTGAGAAAAACACTGTGTACCCCCAGGCCTACAGTAGGGAAAAGGCTCAGCTCCTTCCAGGGTGAGGCTCTGCTGTGGCACTAGTGATTGATGAAGGTGCCACCCGCCTACCAAACTGTCCTCTCCATTTCACGTGCAGGCTGAAAGGGTTTCATACGCAAAATCTGTCAGGATATTTTAAATCCTACTGTTTGGCTTTATTTTCTAGGTGATGAATGTTTGTACGAAAGCTTTCCTGAAATTCCTTTGGAGGAAGCGCCAGAAGCTGATGGAGAGGCTGCAAACGTCCAGTGTCCAGCATCCACCGCTGTTCAAGAGCCGTCTTCTCCAGCAACCTCCAGTGAAGCTTTCACGCCAAAGGAGAGCTCTCCTTACAAGGCTCCGATATACATTCCCGATGACATTCCCATTCCTTCAGAGTTTGAGCTCCGAGAATCCAACATTCCTGGAGCAGGATTAGGGATATGGACCAAAAGGAAGATTGAAGCAGGGGAAAAGTTTGGCCCTTTTGTAGGAGAGCAGAGGCCACACCTTAAAGATCCCACTTACGGCTGGGAGGTAAGACACTTTACATTCTTTCGGTCTGTTGAACTCTCTTGCGTGTCTATAAACACAGAAATATTTGTAGAATTTGAGTCCTAATCCTGCAGCAGCCAGGGAATATTTGTGTGCATGAAGACTGGTTTGTGGCCTTTTGGCGCTTTCTGGATGGAAACAAGTGTAAATTAAAAAAGAAAAAAGGTGGGAATTATTGTTGCTCTTCATGCATGAAATCTGGGTGGATATTGGCAGGTGATGCCTCTTTTGGGGAAGGAAAGGAAGAAGTTGCGTTGTTGGAACATTTCTGTACCATTTTTAGTCTGCTCTTGTGCAGCCCTGCAGTATGTCTGTGGGCGAGGGATTTGCAAAGGACACTGCACTACTTGAAAAGAAACTGCGTGCTGCTTTCAGGGTTGTGTATCGCCACTTTCTATCAACAATGATTAGAATAGCCCTAAAATCTAGCGTTGTGTGACTAAAATTGCTATTGCAGAACCTTGTGCTGCTTGGATGTCGAAAGCTGGGGGTTTGATCCTGGTTCCATTTAACTTAATGGGAATTTTGCCATTCATTTGGTGAAAGTATGTTTGGATGCTGGTGTCAAACCTAGCACACGTGGGGATGATGTAGCTCATGTTACTTCTGCAGAAGTTCTGAGAAATGCTGCTTTTCTTGAAGGAGCTCAGGGCCTCCTTCGGTGAGTACAACAGTTGCCTCTTGCTTTCCCTGCCTTTGGGGGCAATGTGTCTTCCTCGCTGTGATATCACCATGGAGCTGGCTGAGTTGCAGGTCCACGGTCAGGTCAGGGCTTTAGACCTTTAGCAGTGCATGTTGTGTTATGGTGTTACAGACGTTCTTGCCTGGTTTTATACATAGTTTTAACAATGTGCTGTAGAAACAGAGTGCAATCTCAGCTTTCCATCTGTACATTTCCTTTGGTTTCTGATAAGGGGAGAAGTGCAGAGCTTGCATGGCTCTCCAGGGGCCTGACTGACCTCTGGAGAGTTGGGAGGTTCATTTTCCCAGGAAAAATTGAGTTTCACTGTGGAGCAGAGCCTTGCAGATATGGTGGAAAATAGAAGTTTGATTTGCTCTGAACTGTCCATAAATACTCAGTGAGTTCATTCCAAGCTTTCCATCCAGTTGTTTAAACTCTGGTGAGACCTGTGACAATACAACAGAATAGTGTCAGGGAAATTATAGACTTGGCAGCACTCTATCGAGTTAACAGACCCTGATGCAATGTAATTGCTGGTGAGAAATCTTTATTATTTGAAAAAGGCACCAGGAAGCCATAAAGTCTGACTTTTAACCACACCACAATTAAGCTCAGATATTGATAACAGAAATGGGAGCAAAACTGCTGAGACATGGCTCTACTTGCAGGTTTAACATATACCAAAATTAGGGTATTTTTAGGGTATTCCTCAGGTGGTATAGTGCAGGGCTGCCCCACTAATATTGAGGGAAACCCATCTTGATTTTCACACCCTTAGAGGCTGATCATATACTACAATATCAGAGATTAGTTTTCCTGCTTAAAATATTTACAATTTTGGGGTGTACGAAATCCACACAAGAAATGCATATCTTGGTAGTGCTGGAAGCCCAGCTGGCAAACTGAATCCCTTTCAACCTGCAGGACTCATGCCATTTGAACAGCGTTGTGCGTTTGGGACAGCTGGGGAGAAGCTTTTGAAAAGTGTTGGAGCAAAATAACACAAAATCAACAGTCGAGTCCCTCTGCAATTTGGCCACTCATCTAGAAGTACTCTGCAGTGCTCAAGGGAGCTTGAAACAGAATATTTTTTCCAACAAGTGGGTTAAGTACATTTATTGTAATTGAAGGGAGACAAAGAAATGCTGGTTACCAGAGTTTACATAATGAGTAAAATGGCATGTAGTGAAGGTTAAGGCTAAAGGACAGATGTGGGGGGACCTGGTAGGGCTGGGGAAGACCTTACCAGTGCCCATCCCAGCCCAGATGGTCATCACCACACTGCTCTGGAAACCACCACTGCCTTGGACCTATACCTTGGGATAGAAAAGGGAGAAAGCAGATGTTACTGGTGTGTGGGCTCAGGCAGTGCCAAAGGAAGAACAGGATGGTGAGGGAAAGGTATCGTTTATTGAGATTTAGGTATGGTCTTGGGAAGATGAGCTTTTCTGGTGTCAGTTTTTCTGCCTGAATGGGCACTTTTGTGAAACAGGGCATTTCTTCCTGCGAGGTGCCAATAAGTCAGTTAACAAATGGAGAGTTCAGTCTGCTGTTCCTGATATCAAGGTGAAATTTCATTATTTTAAATAGAGGAAGGATGGAGCCAAAGTTTCTCTATGGTACTGACTGTGGATTTAAATCACTTTGTAGTATGCGAGGTTTCAAAATCTTTTTCCACGAAAAAGTATTTTTTTTTTCCCCAAAAGTACTACTTTTTTTTTTTTTTTTCCCCAAAAAAAGTATTTTGCCATGTCCTGGCTTACTTGTTTCTTCACCTCACATGTGTATTGCTCACAGAAATACATAGTGGGGTTGCAACATTGCTAATGTTTGTGTGCTTATTTAATTATCTTGAATAGACTCCCCTGCAACTACAGCAAAGATGACTAAGTGATTGGAAAATCAATCTTTCCATTTTATCTGCATTTTTCTGAGTTTAAGGTGAAACACTGAAAATGCAATGGTGTTTGACTTTCAAAGATGACGAAGGAAGAATCTCTGTTCAAGAAAATAATTAGCATAAACTTATTAAAATATTTTTGGAAGGAAAGCTGAGCATCTTCCTTAGCTGTTTGCTAATGCTGCATGTATTGCTGATTTTGCTATGAAAGACTTGCTCCTTTTTTTGCAATAGTCTAGGTTACCTAGCAATCCTAAAGTCTTAAACCAGAAAATTTCAAACCAAAACCCTACACGCACATTGCAGGGAAGACTTTATAGCTACACACAAATTTGGACTGTAACTATGTTTTTGGAAAGGATATTTTTATACCAGACTATACTAAATTCCCTTGCAAAAGATTCTCATAGTTTTGGGTATTCCCAGCTGTGGGACACTTCTGACTTTCAGTTTTTGTGACTGATGTCCATCTGTGTTGATGCTAGGATTAGCCTGCAGTGGTGGGGAGAGAAGTGGAAGCTGGAGTAAATGCTGCTGTTAACTTTTTCAGCTAGGCAGTTGACGCAGAAAAAATTTGCTGTAGAAGACTGAGGAATTTCATGGGATCTGTTCCTATGTTCCCCAATAGCAAGACTCCCTATGGCATCGATGCAGAGTTTTGTCAGAGCAAGTAGAACAAAACAATGTCTATTGTGTCCATTTATGTGCTTCAGCCATAAAACACACTCTGGGACAAAGGGAATTTGTTGTGATATAGTTGCGCTTGGGTCATGATTAGAGTGCTGTAGACCAGTTTAAATGAAAAGCCATAAATTTGAATTTTATCTCATTTTGTGGGTCTAGAGCCGAGCATTATCTAATCAGGTATTGGTTAGCTAAAGTACAAATCGAACAGGGGGTCACCGGACAAGGGGAAAGGTCGAGCTTTTTGCAGTTTGTCACCGAGGTTTTAGTATTTGCCGGCAGCCCGAATATCCGAGGGGGTCGGGAGGCTGTTGCTCAGTGGTTGTTTGAAAAGGGAAAATTGACTGCTTCTTAATCAACAAAGAAAACAAGCTTTTAAGGGATGGCAGTAATTTTATTTTTAAACAAAAGCAAGGGAACACAAATTTAGTGATTTCATCATGGTTCATGCCCTGCTATGAAAAACAACTGGGACAGTATTTCAAAGAAAGCCTTTGAATAGGTCACCAAAGCCCATGCACCTATCTTTGACCAGCTTCTTCCGGAGTATGTCGAATATTCACATTTGGGTCTTTGAGTTTGCTATAGCAGTAAGTCTTGTTCGTAGGTGCAATTTCTTCACAGCTTTTTTTATCCTGAACTTTTATTTCTTAACTAGGAAGGTAAAAACAGGAGCAATAAACTCTAATGGATCAAACTTGTCACAGAAGTAAAAAATTATTTTAGAGCTTTATAAAGCAGCATATAATCTCTTTATAGAGCAGAGTATATTTTCCTGTCATGACAGTGAGGCTGAAAGACATCTCAGATTTGGTAGAGTATGCTTGAGTTGATGCTATTACTTCTAAATCGAAATTAGGAGGCTGTTTGCCCATTTGTTTACATCTCCTCTAACATTTTTGACGTGCATCTTTGGGGAAAGCTGGACAACTTCTTAAAAATTGTGTTGGAGTAAAGGGTTCCCACTGATCTATAGGGACTGGAATAGCTGCAATTTTAAGTTTCAATTCTGCATTCTTTGGCTTTCTTTTGGCATTTTAAAAATTTAAATGTAGGCCTATTTGAGATTCTGGGTTCTAGGTGTACCGTCGATCTTTATGAAAATCAAATAAGTTAAAAAATGTAAGGGTATAGGCTTTTAGAGTTGGAATCTAACATGTATGCTCCCAAATCCAGCTTGTAGCACCTAAACCGATAGCTTGTTTTTCTTGCTCTTAGCATACAAAAACTTCCACTGTAATCAACGGGAGTTACTGGCTGATTCCGCTCTATGTATCGATATTATCCCCCATTTTTGGGTCCTCCTTTGGAAAACCTTTGTCAGAATGTTGAAAGCAACATCTGTCTTTTTTTTTTTAATGTTTTTTATAAAAACAGAACAAAATGTAGCATCTTTTAAATTACAGGGTGTGGGATTCACACATCTTAAAACTCATGTTAAGCTATTCTTAATAAACAACACCAGTGCTGAGGGAAATAACTCCCTTGTAGTCAGCGAAATCACTCTGGGAGAGAGCAGTAGATAGTCTTCTGAGAAAAGGAAAAATGACAGGAACAGGACTTCATCACTTCTGAATATTTTTCTATGGAATGTGGAGTTTATCTTAGTGTTAAATAAAAAAAAAAAACCCACCTCTTAATTTTCTGCTGTCATCTGACACTTTTCACACTGTACTGACTTACAGACCAAATCTTGACCTTTTCTTGAATTGTCTTTAAGAGCATTAACATGCAAAGCAACTCCACAGTGGACCAGGTGGTGGAAAGTGGGGAGATTCCTTGCCTACATTTTTTCTTTGCGTATGGATTTCAGCAGTACAAGGACTCCAGGAACCTTTGCAAAATTATTATTGAAGCCAAAACCAGGAATAGGAATGTGGGTTATTCTGTAGTTTGAAATGAAGAAGGAGTAATTTGGTTTATAGTGGGGGGGAGGGGATGCTTTTTGATCAACATGAGACCAACCCAATTTTGCAGATAGTGTATTCTCCCCTAGGTCAACAGACCATCCACTTCTGGCAGCTGCAGGTGGGGGTGACATCCTTACCTTTTCAGTACGTAGGTGATGTTTTATCCCATTTGGAGCTCAGCTTTGCAAGGCATAGAGCACTCTGGCTGAGATCCAATAAAGCACTTAGGCACGGGCTTATCATCAACAGGATTACCCAGGTGTTTGAGTTAAGCATGTGCTTAGCTGTTGTGTTAAGCTCTCTGTTAGGGACAGAGTGTTCAGTGCCACATAGGATGGAGTTCATACCATATATCTTGCCTGGGGTGAGTATGCATGAGGGTGCTCAAGACAGCCCCTCGAAAGTTGTGTACAAAAAAGATATTACTTACGGTGCTGCTAATGCTGCCAGTCTGAATTCTTCTGTTGTTTGCATCTGTGTCTTGTGGTGAGGCTTTGACTAAGTCAGATGCTATTGCAGCAATAGCAGTCCTGTAGCAAGGTGGATAGGTGCTTCATGAGCAAAGCATCCCTCTACGAGGCGATGTCGGTTGTATACCCCAACCAGCTACCTGGCCGTTGATGCCGGCTTTCTCCCTGCTCAGAGGACAGACAGTTTATAATTACACATGAGCAAACACCAGGTCCTTGAATAGCAAGATACGAGCAGGTGGACTTGTCATTCAGTTTGAATGAAATATATTTGACAGCAACAGGGAGCTGTTGGTCCTTTGGGTTGTTTCGTGCGGATGGAAGAGTATTCCAATGGGGAGACAACACACATAGTAGTCCACTGTTGTCTTTCTCTACTGTCCCTTACTTCCATTCTTCAGTTCTCCTAATTCTTTGATTAACGTGACTAAGAGTTTCACATCGTGAGGTCAGTGGGATGTGATGCCCTGTTTTTTGGACAAAGACCACAGCCTTCCCCTGCTCAGGCAAAGCTGCTGCTCACTGGGAGGTGAGCAGGAACAAGATCGGCAAATCTTGTTGGCTCTACAATGGAGCTATTCCTAGAAAACATTCAAAACTGTATCGTGCAAGGTAGCTGAGAGTCTGTGGCGGCTGCCAGAAGGGAGGTGCCACTTGCCCCTGTCCTGAGCTGGCTCTGGCAGTGGGGTTGCTGCTCATGGCGCTGATAAGTCACTGAGCCAACCCAAAGCCAACGTGGCAACAGCATCGGGAAGAGGTTTTTTGGCCAGTGCAAGAGGCTGAGTGGGTGCTGGTGTGTCACAGCTGTGAAATCTCGCATAAAAAAGGTGAGGCACCACCTTTGTCTCAATTAAACCTGAAATGGTTTGTGTAGAATTGACTGTTTCTCCACCCATGGTGGATGCTCCACCATGTCCTTGACCTTGGGGGCAGGACATTGCCTATTTCATGGCACGGTCTAAAGCCACAGAAACCTCTCTGTAGGTCTGCATATGTATTCCCCCCAAAGTCACTGAGGTTTTAATTTAATCAGGAGGAGCATTAACTCCTGAGGGAAGCAGAGTGAAACCATAAGGGGCAAGTGGACTTAGAAGTAGGAGGGGGAGAAGGAAGTTTTGTTACCTTCTTCAGAGCAGAACTGGGGGGATGTTTCAGGGATTTCTATTCCTATGTAAAATAAGATGTTTATTATTTACTCAAGCGTAACCCAGGCAGATTTTATTTGAGTTCAGTAGCACTTTGTCCAAGCAGGTAATAGCACTAAATAAACTGAGAGAAAAGCTGACATTGGAGTAGATCTGTGAGATCATTAAAATATGAAGAAAAATCTTTGTGAGGTATGCCAGATGTCCCTTTGAAAGACAAAAGCTGTAAATTGAATTTGGCCATTAAGAAAGACAACATCAGAAAGAAAAATAAAAAAAGGCAGAATTGAAGAGAATAATAATTGCATCTAATAGAACTGACAAACAATCATAATTCTTCCCATTAAATAAATATGTTATAAAAAATTTATTATGAAATGCCACATTATGCAAGCCAGGATTCAAAGATGAGTTCTTTGCATTAAGTACAGTAGATGCCATTAAGGAAAACAGTCAATATGTCACTAAGCCACGGCCTGTAAAATTAAATTGATTTGGTAAATGTAAGTAAGATAGATCTGTTTGCTTTCATCATCAATTTTGAGTGGGTGAACAGGTGATGTCACCAACCTGGGAGCGATAAAGATGCAGGACCATCTGGAAAGCTTTGTGATGGATGGGCAACTGCTTTTGGATAGTGACAGTGCTGTGGTACTTTGTCACTTGGGATGCAGTACTTAATAACTTTTCAATACCATCATAATAAATTTCACTGCCTTATTAATATAGAAATGGTGAGTTATTACTGTGATGGCTATTGTAAATAACAAGAGATGCAGCTGTCAAAAGCTGATTGTTTGGGCATGTTTCTTTAAGCAACACAGTTGACTTGGGATAATCAACGTATGTCTATACCAGCAGAGTTTATTGCTCTTGTCAAAAGAAAAAGCTGCATTATTCAAAAATTATATGAAGTCCGTAATAAACAAGTTTAATATATTATCAGACTTTTCCTATAAGTTTCCTAACACAGAACGATAAATCACTTTTAATAATGCCTTTCTGTGTACAATAATATCCTTACGCTGTAATAATGTCCTTTCCTAACTATTCACCAAACAGAGAACTTCTGAAAAAACAGAAAGGTATCTCTCACTCATCAGAACACTTACAAAATTAAATGTCCCTATTTCATTAAAAGGCTACTTTTGATATAAAGCTGATGGACTCTAGCTGTGTCTTTCTTTTTTATTTTAATTGAACAGATGTAGTTAAAAGTAATCTATGACAAAGAAATACAGACAAAATTATAACCATGTGTCCCTAAATGCTGGCAGGAAAGAGCATCTGTGGGTGTTTTATGAAAGTCCAGGACTGCTCCGTGACATTGCTGCTAATGTCATCGGTCTGAGGACTGGAGAGAAACAAAATGCATAGATAGTTGTTAGCAGAAGATGAATTACCAGATCAATCATTTAGCACCATTCAGAGTATTATACCATTGTTCCCTGGGAAGATAATTAAATCAATGATGTCTGTCTTATTTGTGTAAAGAGGCACAAACTTGTAAAGATATCCAAAGCTCCTCAAACATATTTCTGGATTATTTTTTTTTTTTTAAACCCTAGCAACTTTGCCTTTCAGGCTCTAGCTTTGTCCCTCTTTTCAATTAAATGTCTCTCCACCATTTCTATGACTGCTGAAAAGAGAGCCAGCAGTCTATTAACAGGCAATAAAGTTCAGGAAGCCTAAGACTAGTTTCTTGGGTCAGAGGTGAAAATTGCATACTAAATGAAACAAAGGTGTGTCTTGATGGCTCAACAAGCAGTGGAGAGACGAGCATACATGTGGGCAGGAGGAGATGGTCATCATTAAACAGAAGCAAATGAAGACAGGGGTTAGTGTATGGCAAAACGCTTATTAACCCAAATGAACACATGCACTTCAGAGGATATAGCACTGAGGTTTGGCATTTAAACTACCGCGTGATTTAATGGTACCATTGAAATCTGGGCATTTGGTCTAATAAAGACATCACTAAACTTTAAAAGCAAAACAAAAAACCCAACTCCTGCTTGCTTAGAGTGTGCAGATTGGGATGTGTTCATCAGAATGGTACAAAAATATACCTATTTAGAAGTAAAGAATAGAAAACAATAATTGGCTAATAGGGTATTTCCACCCCAGAGAGGATTAATATGGCATTTTATTGGCACGACAGCCCTCATGTTTCCTGGCTGAACGGTAGGTGGCACACGCAGGAGCGAAGGCGTAGGTTGTCATAACCCAGCCCAATCTTACGTGATCGTGTTAACTTTGGTGCATACAATAAATGTTAATTTGGAAAAAAATAGAAATGTTAAGTAGCCCTTCCTTTAAAGTGCAGTCCTAGCATTTAGCGTGGAAAGATGTAAAAGATCCTGCCAAAGACGTAACGTTTCAACAGGTGAAGCCTAGGGCGTAAAGGGGCTCTTGTGTATAGTGGGTTTCCCAAAGTGGTGTTCTCGGTCTTAACTTGATGAAGTGTATTGGCAGCATGCACGAAACGGGCTTGGGTTCACTCTCTGAGTTTTCACATGCTGTGTTGGAGACCTGGGTGCGTAGCTGTTCAGGATTTCTGAGAGTAACTTTCAACGCCTTCCTATCTTCCTGAAATGGCCCCAAGTGGTAAATGGGCTTTCTAAAAACGTAACTATGACTGTATATGTATTTTATTCAAGATTAAGTCTTGAATATTCATGTTTTTGAAGATGTTTGCGGTCACAGTATCTCTGTTGCTTACAGCAGCAGGTATTTCAAAACTATGGCAGCGATGTTGATTTTGTGCAAAAATGTAAATCTCTCTGGGATGGGAAAATGGAAGTTTGGGTATGGGAAAGCTTCAGCATTACTGCATTTACAGAAAATATTCTTTAAAGCCAAATTTTAAGCAGTCATCTAGTGATAACCTCTGCATAAGCCAAAATTTGTGTGTGAATGTGGAAAAGTAATTTTTCTTGTTAATGTTAACTGGGCGTCTACCTACTTGGAATACCTACATGTGTAGGCACCTAAATGAGCAGTTAACAAGGAGGAGAGAAACTAGTTTTTCTGTCTTCCTTTAATGCTAAAACCAGAAATGATCCTACCAACCCCTCTCTGTCTGCAGAGGAAGATGGTGCTGACACCCAGTAGGGAAAGGGAGAGCCGCGATGTGCTGCAGTGCCTTGCTGTGCCCTTGGACGTACACCTTCTGTTTTGCAGAGAGGACAATGTCTTACAATTTCCCCCCAGTTAAGACTGTGAGAAGAGGCCTTTTTTCTTACTTGTTTGAAGATCTGTGGTCTCAAAGTACAACTCCCTCGACCAGCTGGTCCTAGGCAGTACACCTCTCTCTTCTTCTTTCATCACTCTTCTCCTCCTCCTCGTGTAGCCAGTGCTACTGTCTTCCACGTCATCCCAAAACCTTGCAGCCACTTGGGATCCTTGTTCAGCCTCATGAAAAACCCTGTCATTTCCTTCTGCTCGGCCTCTTCTGCATCCTTTGCCAGTCCTGTCTATCTCTGCCCCTTATATCTGGCCCTCATCTTCCTCTCTTTATTTTTGAGCAGGTCACTGCTATGATGGTCATCTTTATCTCCAGCATTGGCCATGTATGCAGTCTGCTAACCAGGCTCTGATTGCCTTTTAGTGCCTGCATATATTTTAATTTTCTGCAGTGTCCTTTCCTGTCTCTGCTCTTCTCATGTCAGCATTTTGGTGTCCCTTGGTCCATCCAGGCTCAGAGCTTCACTGCTCTCGGGGACAGAGTCTGCCCGTACCTTCCTCCATCTCTCTCCTCTGCTTGAAACATCACTGCTTTCGCCCTTGGCAAAGCAGCTCAACCCCTACCTGTATGGGGCCCCGCTATTTCCTTTCAAAAGTTGATTTTCTCAAATTATCTCCCAAATTTGATGGCTAGCATTGTTGTGGAAAAGAAAACATCTCTGCTTCTGTCCTCAAAGTCTGTTCCCTCCCACTGATGCAACCAAAGCTGAATAAAACGTGTGTGTTAGGCAGAAATAATGATGCTCTGTTTTCACACTAGTTTAAATAATTATTGGAAAATTACGACTTTAACAGAAGCTGCTGTGTGTGTAAAGAAACCCTCATGGTAGGGATTTGGCTCTGCAAGTGTGACTTGTTTGGCATTTGCATTCAAATACTTTTGTGCTTCTGGAGCATTTTTAAGACTTGGCTATCTGCTCCCACCACCCATGACAACAATGCACAAGCAGAAGATGAAAATTCTGGTTTTCAGCCCCAGCATTCCTGAATAAAATTTAGCTGATTGCAACAGTATCATTTTGGGTGTGATTTTTAGTGGGTTTGAGTTTGAATGGGTTTAGAATAGGTGCTTGAGCGGCTTTTGTCCCCATGCTAATGCCCCCGCAGCAGTGGGAGTCAGGAGGAGTGAAATGATGACCTGAAATAGCAGACGGCTCCAAACAGAGCTGGATTAATGTGAAATGGGGCCCTCATCCCATCCAGCCAAGAAGCCTCCAGCCAGCCCGTACCCCGTCCCGGATCCCCATCAAACCCACCGCCACCGAGCCCCGGCTCCTTCCGCAGCAAAGAAATTCCCCAAAGTGGGTCTGGAGCAGCCCCGACAGGACTCTGAGCTGCGTGCCCTGCCGAACATTAAACAGCGGAGGGATTAAAACCTAGTTTGCCCATATTCTGACAGGTTTTGTATAATTTTTTTTTATGTGCGACAGACGCATTTTTGATGTGTTTGGAAAATTCGGCAGTAGCATTCCCCCTCCTGTGATATTGCCAGGCTTGCTCTGTAGTGCTGAAGAAGAAGAAGAAGAAAAAAAAAAAGCCTTAGTGTTGGGAATTATAAATAATTTGATGCAACAGGTTTAAGTTACCATTTTTGTGGTGAAAAGAAAAGCTTAGCGTGATCCAGATTTTCCTTGGTTTCCTCCCATTCTGCTGAGAAGCAGAGGTATTCGCATTTCTTTGTCTAACAGTTTTATAATGTCTTAAGAGATTAACAGTGAGCATGAATGAGGGGCTGAGGATTAGACGACAAAAAGCCCGGGCCGTCCACTACCTTGTTTGCACATTTTACATTTTTCAGCATTGCCGGGCGAGTATAGAAACTAAGGAAAGATAATAAGGACCAGAGTCCCAAAAGTGTTTAGTGATTCAAAAAAATTCAGATGCCATGTCAGAACTGACAGAATGATGGAGCATTATGTGGCAGGACCCACTTTTTTGTCTTAGGGTAAGCTCTCGCCCTGAGTGAATGCAGATGTTATCGCAGGATCCCAGACAGACAGTCAGTGAAATGTGACAAGCTGTCAGCAAAGTTACACTACGTTGAGTTTGCTAAAATATCCCAAAGCTTTATACATGGCGCTTTTTTTTTTATATATAGAAAACTCTTAGCTCAATCAATTGGGGGGGGGGGGGGAAGAGGGGGAAAAAAAAAAAAAAGAAGAAATGGTTACAGTAACCTTTCCAGTCGGGAATCCTTTGAATGGTTCAGACGTGGCTGTAAAAGTTTTTTAAGAGCGGAGGAAAATTGTCATCTGAAATATTTGGAAGGTTACATTGGCATCGGTGAAATTTCTGAAAGCAAAGCGCATGCATGGTGAGGCTGTTAACCACGCGTCGTACCGTGTCAGTCATTCCCCGCGTGATTTGTGTATTTACCCCTGTGAAATGCGTAGTCAAATCAGTAATAGCAGCCAGCAGAAGTGAATCCTACCAGTACTCAGCTTTCTCTTTAGCAGGGTATCATCTTCAAAATAGGGGATTTATAAGCAATTGTAATTCCTTTACTGTTTGGGGTTTGTTGGTTTCTTGTTTGGTTGGGTTTTGTTGTTGTTGGTTGGTTGGTTTGGGGTTTTTGTTTGTTTGGGGTTTTTTAAATTTTTTTTTAACCTCAGAAATGGATGCAAATGAGCTGGTGAAATTGTAAACTGAGTGACAAAAAAAAAGATATAAAGTGAACTGGTTAAAACATGCTCGGCAAATAAAAATATATGTCAGGGCAAATCGATGCAAATGATCTGAATTCAGATGCTCTGAAGTCATGCTGAGGCTCAGAAAATGACTTTTATTTTGAATTTTGGGCCTGCAAGAGAGATTTGATTTGTAAATATTGTAACAAGATATAAGCTTTTAAAATTTTGAGTAGAAAAAGAAGGGTGCCATCTGCATAGTCTTAAATGTTTAACTCTCAAGGAATCTGCAGGGAAGCGATGTTACTTGTATGCCAACACAGTCCCAGGACCGTGCTCATATTTTCTTGTTTTAATGCATCATTACTTAGAAAATATAAATATACACTAAGAAACTCGAATATTTTTACACATGCAACTGATTTCCACTTTTGAATTAGGACTGCATGAGATTCAAGCTTTTACATAATTAGAGGACAGGGAGCCTAAAAGACCAATGTGTTCAATTTATTTCACAGATTTATTTTAAAAGGATATTTCCTTATACAGGTGAGTAGCTTTTGATTTGAAAATGCCAAAGTAAATTGCATATCTGTTTTGCAAGTAATTATACATGTCATTCACAGGAACCCCTTTAATAGTCTGTATTCTTGTCTTATTACTGTTAGCTTAAGCCTAAATTTAATGAGAAGGTTGTTTATAGTGGCACAAACTAATATATTTTGCTAGAATACGAGTTGCGGTATGTTCATTCTCTTCTAAGCAGCGCAGAATAATGCATGTGATTTACAATCAGTTTAGGTCTCCTTTTGAATAAGATGATCTTGCATTATTTGTTTCCATATACTGAAGATATTAATTTACTTCTAGAAGCAGGGGAGAAAGAGAAACGTACCCAGGCACAATTTAGTGCAATTTGTATTTATAACAAAATGTATTACCAGACGACGCAACTACCACCCCTGATTCTGAAAAATGGGATGCAAAGACGCTTAGGAGATAACATCTTGCACAGTGTTTTTGCAAAAAAAACCCCCTGAAGTAAACAACCTGACTAAATTATGCATATGGAGGAAATGATTGAGAATATGTTTAGCTGGTAATCGCACTCATGCTGAAGTTTTAAATTTCATCTGTCTGCTCAGATCTATTGTGATCCATTAAGTGGCTTCCTTTTTTTCCGACAAATTGAATGCTGCAACTGCAAGGAGCTCTTTTGTTCTTTTAATTCAGTCAGCATGGAAATGATTTTCTCATTTCAGGCCCTTTTCTGTCCTCTCTTCATTGTGTCAATAAAATAGAGTTGTGCAGAGCTGCTCTAATCAGCTTAGAGTGCTAATTCATTGCACTGGGATGCTATCTGGGTCCGGCTACAGGTGGGCACTATAAGGGGTCAGTCTCCAGGGGAGTCTAATTGTGTCTCTCTTGGGTCTTGTTTGCAGAATAACCAAAATCTCAAACCCCAGCTTAAGAAAGGAAGGGAAAATGCACAAACACAGGCGTACAGGAGCACACACGGTCTCCAAGTTGTTTCCATTTTGACACTGTTTGGGGAAGGGAATGCTTTAATTCAGTGGCGAAAGATTAATAAGAAATTTTGTAGATCAATTTTAAAATTTAAATAAGAAAGCGGTCATTTTGAGATAGAGGTGTGCAAGAGGGAAAAGGATGCTGTGGTGCTGGTGAGGGGTTTCGGGGGAGGCTTGCCTTTAAATTTTTGAGGCTTTCAAAAGACTAACGAAAAACAAGAAAATGCATTATTTAGATAAGAAATCCTCTCTGCATGTGCCAGTGGTGGTCTTAAACAAGTTTTTTGCCAGGGCACCGGTGTATATTGGGTACGAAGGAGTCTGCCCAGCCCCAAGGAGCCCAGGAAATCCTTAGGCAAGCGAGGCGGGGAGCCCGGGCTGCCCCACAGTGCCTAAGCCCTGTGCCTTCCTCCCGGCGTGGAGGGGCTGTACTGACGCTGGGAGGCAATGCTTTCTGCTAGGGATGTTGGGTCTTATCCTGGGTTATCTCAGAGAAACGCTCGAGAAAGATCAGAAAAGGAGGAGTGCGAGGGGAATGGAAACCTCATGTTTGCCTTCTGCCCCAACATTGCGTAGCTTGGCCTCAGAACTGTCCCTGACACAAGAGCAAGCAAATTTCAGGTTTTGCTGTTAGTTTTTTTTGGTGTGTGTTTGGTTTTTTTTCTTTGTTTTGGGTTGTGTTTGTTTGGGTTTTTTTGGTGTGGTTTTTTTTTTTTTTAATAGATGAACTTTTATGTTTGCCACCAACCACCAAAAAACCTGAGAAAAGAGGTGCTGATGGGGAGTGGGCGACAACTCCCGGTGATGCCTCCTGTCTCTTGCCACCTTGTCCCATGGTGGGGGGTTTGGGATCATCTGCCCGGGGGGGGCACATCCTTGCCTCTGCCAGCCCTGCACCTCCAGGGCAGCCCTGGAACTTCTTCCATCAGGGACTGAGCAGCAGAGCCCAGATTTCCCCGACAGACGTGACAGACGCTGCCAAATCGCTTCCTGATGTAACGCCAGTAACCCCAGTGATGTTAGAGCACGCACAAGTCTGCTCCCAGCACTTGCTACGCAAACCAACAGAGATGGGCATAGACAAAGTAGTAATTATGGGCTCCTACCAAAAATTTCTCAGCACCTCAAAGATGGCAGAGCAGCTGGGGAGGAGGACGGGCACGGCTTGTTGCAGGGCAGCCAGTGACTCTGTGGGAAGAAAAATGCAGTAAAAGCGGTAAAGAAAACTGAGCAAATAATAAATTTCCTTAACAACGTAGCAAAATGTAAAAGAACCTTTATTTGGACAGCATTTTGTTTTTAAATTTAACGTGAAGGTTTTCCCACAGAATGTGTTTCCTGTGCCCACAATTGCTCATGCAAAAATTGGGCACTTTTTGGAATTACTTTTAAAATCCCAATCCTGAAAAAAAAAAATATCGTGTGCCTCCCAGCCTCTCTTACCCCCGTGCGACTGAGGTTCTCACTTACGTGTAGGAAAAGCGGAGAGGGCATGGCTGTGGCACATGGCCCTGGGGCAGGGGCAGCTCCTCTCCTGGAGCACAGGGGGTTTGGGGAACGGGAATGTGACGAAATGTCCCAAAAGCTGGTGTCTTTTCTGCAGAGAAGCCAGTGCTGGCTGCAGAAAGGATTTCAAGGCAACGTGGGCTCTACGGGGCATCAAAGCCTCATCCTTAGCTACTTCCATGACTGGGGTCCTCCTTCGCTACAAAGTGAACCTGATTGAATTTGGGCAGGACTGTTCCCTATCAGTGGATTTTCTACAGGAGCGATAAGCTGTCAGTCTATTGTGGTTTTGTGGCAGAGCTGCCACCGTGAAAATTAATTAACATACCTGAAGACACCCCTGAGCAGGAAATCATAGTGCTGCTCTGTGATTCAGGGGTGAATAGGATTTCTCTATTATCAAAAACTCCATCAGGGAAGAGGAAATTAAGTTCCTAATTAGACAGTGTCCAAAGGAAGAAGTGAGGCATTGAAGAGATGAAGAAAATTGAGAGGTAGCTGATGCACGTATCAGGCTAATGATAGAAAAGGAAATAGTAGAGCTTGAAAGGTCACTGACCTTATTAGGCTAGGAGAAAAGTAGTAGATCTTCAAAAGCTTTCACCTATGATAGGTTGACAATGTGTGAAGTTCTCTAGATGGTCAGAGAGGAAAGACAGCCCAGAAAGAGCATGGGAACAAATTAGGTAGATTACAGTGAACGGCATAAATGCAGCATGAGAAGCATATTTAGAAAAGAGAGGAATTCAGAGTAGAAGTAGCCAGAAAGGTTTCATTATTGGATGAGATCTCTTTTCAGTATGAGTACGGGATTTTCTTTCCCACTTAGTAATTTTATTTTTTTTTACTATCAATTAAACTCAATAATAATCCCTCACTGGGTATAACATTTCCCTAATGAAGTACTTGCTTTCTGCTAAACTGAAATATTTCAGTGGTAGCCAATTCTGAATATTAACTCCAGTGAGATGAAGATAGCGCTGCTAATAATAGCTTCAACATTAGTTTTTGAATATAAGAAACACGTTCTGCACCACTTAGTGAAAGCATTGCAACTCCCTTAGTGGCAAGAGACTTTTACCTTGGAATACCAAACCTGGCCAGCTGCGAGACTTTTAAAGGCTGTTATAGGCTATTTTCTCAGTAGGTAAAAACTCCCTGGCTCTTTAAATGAGATATTACAAGGAACAAGTCTATAGAAAGTCAAATGAAATACCCCTAAAGCCTGCCTCCTCCCAGCCTCTCTTCCTGCAGCAGTTTTGTGCCGTGCGTAGGTGATTTCTCAGAGCCAGCAAGGCCTGATTAAAATCCTCCCTGCTGGTTCATGTACAAGCATGGGTTTGAGTTGAGAGGTAGAGTTGTTTCTCTGTCTTTCTGGTAAATGCTCAAGTTTTCTTGTTGTGACTGTTGGTAGGAAAGGGGAAGAAGGAATGCAAAGAAGAAAGAGGAGGAAATTAAAAATACAGCACTGCGTATTTTTCATGCAACAGGACCAGTCCATTTACAATATAACATAACAGCAGTTTTTCAATCAAAATAAATGAGGACAAATTCTCTGCTGATAAAAAGTGGATGTAGCACCATGACTTTCCTTTAATGTAAGCAGAGCACAATCCACTCCAACAGTACCAATATAAACCCAATGTAAAGACAGACCATGAAAAAGCCTAGATTTTTTTTTTTTTCTTTTGCTATGAGAAAGTTTAATGGCTTTTTTTAAATGCTAAGAATAACAAGGCTGTTTTTAAATAAATACTGTTGTATTCTGAAATTAAAAAACTCTTTGTGAACAGATGCTACCATGTGGCATTTCACAAATAAGGCAAAAGATGCTTCCTGAATCTACCTAGGACAGCTTAACGCTTTCCTATTGTTGGAAAGAAAACAAACACGGTGTGCTCAGTATGTTTTTTTTTTTTCCTTGTGCTTGCAATCCTGTCCTGAAGAACCACCAGGTTGTAGGACTCCAGCCTGAAGGGCAGAAGCGTTGCTGAGCCCATCGGCAGAAGAGCAGCGCACGCCTTGATCCCTAGGAGGGCTCCGCAGAAAGGCGTTACGGGTGCTAAAGTTCCTGGAGATGGAGAAGGGCTGCCATCCCCGATTAGATGTGGTTTGTAATAGTATCGTCCTGTTTTCACTCACCACGGTAGAAGATTTCTACTAGGCTAACAAGGCATAGGGTAATGAGAAACATGCCAAGTTTAAGGGAAAGAGGAGTCGAACCTACGTACAGGAAACAAATGTGATCAATTACCCCAAGTGTAGAGCTCACAGATACCTTATCTTAAGGCTCCTTAAAATAAGAACTTGATTGTTTCCAAATGTGTCTAAGAAGCTAGTGATAGAAACGCATTAATACGAGAGACACATGAAATTTTATTACCTCCAAAAATTGTCATTATTACTTGCTTCTAAAGATATGGGAGAATCAACACAACTGTCTAACACATGATCATAGCAATAAATCCACGACTACCTATGTGTGTGCAGGCTGTACGTGTAGAAGCAGAGTTTTAGCATTATACTATTACAGTCCTCTAAACAATATTTCAAAAAGCCACCAGAATTTATTGCAGTATAAAAATGCTCTTTTGCAGTTTATTTTTATTTCTCTTTTTTTTTTTGGTTACCATTGGGCTTGTTTGTTTTCTTCAAAACAAATATTTTAAAGAAGTTTTCCTGGTGATTATTCTCCTTGTAGGTGCTACACCGTCTGTAGACGGCTACTGAACTTAGGCTGACACTGGAAATTGAGATTGTTAGCTGAAATTTCTGACAAGCTGTGTGTTTTCTGAAGATACATTAGGAGCAGGGAGAAATGTGTAATGGTAAGCTCATACTAAGGTATGGCTTTGACCTAAAGTTATGTGAGATTCTGCTAGGTTTTTAACGTAAATCTGCCACATTTAGGACAGGAGTATATTCTTTTTCATGAAATTGCTACTGTCTGTAGGAATGTCACCCATGGATGAATTAGCAGGAGAAGGGAAGCCACTGTGGGAAATCTAACACGCTCTTTCCACACATGCAAGTGCCTTGGGCATCAGCAGGAGTCCTGCGTGAGGCCTGCTGGAGCTATGTGACCCCAAAGCTCACGGGTGCATTAGAGTAATTGCCCGAGATGAACGTGGCGCTTCTTGTACCTTGTGGGTGGATTTACACAGGCTGAGACTGCGACTCTGGAGCAAGGCAGAGTGTTGCGACGGGTTTTAACAGGAGTAACGCCAGCCTCTCCTATTTCTACACGTGCTGATATTCAATAGGAAAGCAGTTTAAAAGTTGGGCGCTCAGGACTGATGTATCGGTAGAAGGAATCAAAACACAATGTTGGTGGGTTTTGTCAGTAAAGAGTCCAGTTTGGATTTCAAAGGAGTCTATTCACTTTGTAAACCCACACCTGATCCACCTTTGCATAATGCAGACTGAAATGAGGGCTAGAACATTTAAATTTTACTAGACATCCCTTGACATAGGTGTTGCTATATGAAGGGGGTTATTGCTTCGTTCTGCAGGAGGAGGCTTGTTTCCTTTAAGATGTGCTTGTCTCTCTCCTGAGATGACAAATTCAGCAGCATCTTTAACACGCTATTCTATTTGGCATTGTTGTTTTGTGTTTGAGATAAAAATGAAGTTGTTTTAACATTCATGCACATTTACTAATTCTAAAAGAATGAGGTGTTTATTACAAATAGTGATTTAGGTGCAGCTTAAACTCTTCAGACATGCTTGTTATAGTGATGCATGGGGTGGTCATTTCAGGGGACAACGTTAAAACGTAAAAAAAAATAAAAAAAATAAAAAAATTTGAGGCATTTAGCCGGAATTATACTCAATACCGACGTGTTATGGTTTATTAAAGTTCTGCACTTTAGCCTGGAGACATTTGCCAGTGCAAAAGTAATGGCTGCTTTAACATCCGTGTACAAAAGTGGAATTTAAGAGATTAACTTGCATTTGACCTACTTCAGCTCTCCTGGTAATGAGGGGTGCAGGGGCACAGAATTAATTTCTCTCAATTTGTGGCTCTCAGGGGTGCTGCTAAGTTTGAGAGTGCTTGAATTTTAAGAGTCTCCTGGTGTGCTGAGAAGGTTTTGTTACTGCATGGAGCTCTGTTAGCGGCAAGGACTGAAGTGCCAGTTTTATCTATTTGATTAATAGCCTGATTGAGTTCTAGTGTATCTTTGAAAGAAAAAAAACATATTTTCTCTCCCACTCGAACAGCATTTTTTCCCACATATGCTGCTGCTCCTCTCCCACCCACTAACAGCAACCTGAAACAGCCAGTGGACTGAGAAATGTCTGCTGGGCCTAACTTTTAGTCTGCAGCTCTCAAGTCGGGTTTTACATACCAGATCTGTCTCACCTCCCCACTAATCTGGGATTTATTCGGGATCTGCTGTACGTTTGTGTGTGTGATATTAATGGGCTGCTTCTAGCAGGATATAACTCAGAGTGGTATTATTTGGACTGATGTGATTTTAAAAGCTAGCAAATGACTGTGCAATTATTACTCCAGTGCTGTGTCTTTACCGCAGTATTAATGCATCTGAAGAGATTTTTGGCAAAGCAATTTATACTCCCGTGAAATTGGCTGTAACTACTGAATGCACAACATTTCCTTTTCTCCCCGAGTTTAAAAGGTCTGTTTTAGTTCCTTATTGATACGTGTCATCCCTCCTCTTCCTTTTAAAATAACCGCTGTTCAGTGGAAGATTTCTTTGTGCAGAATCAGTAGCGACAAGTCATGATTTATTCCAAGCTCGCTGCAGTTTATCAAGGAAATAAACAGAGGAAGCAATAACGCATGTAGGTACCATCCTGTGTCAAATATGCATATTGGGGAATAGGATGATAAAGATAAAAGATTTCTAAAGTTTTCTAAATAAATTTTTATTGATTTATCACATTATCACATAGGAATATTGGCATTGAGAGTTTATCTTTTCTAGAAATCTTTAAGTAAAAGCTCCCTCTGCTTCTGCAGGTAAATCATAGCACAGAAGAGTCTGGAGACTGCGTGTGGGTATACGTGTTACTATTTATCGATAAGCACAATATTAAGCATCTTCCGCCTAATGGCAAAGTTGCATATTAACTATAACAAAATAAAATGTGTATCTTTGTGGTTCGTAACGTACATGAAAAAACCAGTTATGCCAGAATCCACATCAACGTGTGCAATGCACTTCTACAGGAATGCAATTGGACGGTGTAACGTTCACCTATCAATTTAATAGAGACTAATTGTCCTGAGATTCTTTTCTGGAAGTTCACAAAGCCTTTGCCAGGTTTTGTTTTCAGTTCCTCCTTCCAAAAACCTGTGATTACAGGAAAACATAGCTTCCCTTTTGGATCTGTGATCTGTCAACAAAATGGTACTAGCTGTTTATTTTCAGCAGGCCTGGACTGACCAGTGTTTTTACCTTAAGGAAATGACTGATCTTTTTATTTTCAGGTTAAGGAAATTAGGATAGATTTTTAAAATAGGGAGGTTTTATATACAGAGCTCTTCCACAGGGCTTCCTGTAACGGGATGCACGCAGACATACCTCGAGGCAGTCGCTCTTGGCATGTAACTGCTGTCAGAAAGTCATGAAGGATTTTCCTGGTTTTTAATAAAAAAAAAAGAAGAATTATTGACTATTTTTGGGTTTTGCTGTTAAACCATAAAAATATATTCCTATGACGAGTTCTTAAAAAAAGTATCAAGGGCCACCCATTTTAACTCTGGAGAAGCAAATCTTGCCATGATGTGCTTTCTTGATTTCATGGAAATTTTTCAAGACTGTGTAATAAGGTTTGCTGAAAAACTTGCAAACTTTTGTTTTTTAAATGTTTCTTACTCTTCTTTCATCCGGTGGAAAGCTTTAGTCGTTGCCATATATGCTTTGGTGAAAGGCAGCAGCACCAGTGCCCGACCCACTGTACAGAGTTAATGTCCTGCAATCTTTCCCTGCTCCTGAGAGTCAGAGGGAGTTTCCAGCTCCACTTTTCCTAGCAGCTGCCAACGTTGTCAGCACTGATCTGTCAGAAAGGATTTTTCCTGGCAAAACTTTGAAGCTCCTTTCTGACATCCCCAACAAACTAATTGTTGTCTCCTGCCTCCGAGAGCCCTCTGAAGTCCCAACGAGTTAGTGTCTTCTCAAGAGATGAGAAAGGGGACTCACAAAATCAATTTATCAGGCTATTACGCATTGTCATCAGCCAAAACAAAAACCTGCTAAAGACAGGAGAAAAAGTAGAAGAAATGGGTCTCTGAGAAAAGGTTACAGAACATCCATCTTCTCTCCTCTTCTGATTGTTTCCTTTCTTTCCCCATTTTCATACCCATTTCCCTCCACTAAAAGACACTTTATGACAAGCATTGTAATCTCTTTAGACCAGGGGGGAACCTCTTCTTTAGGACCGAATCTTTGCAAGGCGTGAGTGACAGCGGGAAGGGGTCCAATTGCCACCGAAGACACTAGGCAATAAATCATCCACCCTGGCATCAAGTGGCTGGACTAGTCCCCACTTCCTGATGGCCACCAGTGCCTGGCGGTGACAAAACAGCTATTGTCAGCGCCCAGCAGCCACATTCCCTCCTTCTCCCCACCGAGGTTTTAAGTTTACCTACGGCATAAGAAACACGGACTTATAGCATCGAGAAAGGGAGGGGGAGGAAAAAAAAAAGGGAAGGTCTGCCACGGGTAGGAGAAGGGAAGCGCGAGAACGATGCTATTATCACGTACTTTTGTAAGTCCAAACAATAGTAGTGACTGGAGAAGTGCCATCAGGTTTTTATTGGTAATTACTAAAATGCTTTTTGAAACCCTCCAGCCCAGACGGTGATTTTGTTTGCGTGTTTTTAAGACTTTCCATTTCCAGGTGACCCCTGGTGCTGTGGTTACTCTTTAACCGAGGCAAGGCAGTGCTAGGAGGTGTGTGCTGTTATAAGCACAACAGCTCTTCACCAAACAGAACAATCTTAAGGAGGAAATACTGGATGGAAAAATAAGCGCTTGTCACCCAGATATAAAGATTGGAGCATGTTTTGGATTCTTTCAGGCCAAACCCAAAGATCTTTGCATTGTCAAGTTATCACACCAAATACCATCATGAATTTTTTATCATTTACAACTAAGTTGCCATAAAGGAAGGTAAAAAAAAAAAAGTGTCAGGTTTGTTCCACTGAGAGGCTTGTGCGCTGCTACTGCATAAAAGACTTTTATAGATAAGTTGTAATCAGCTTGGAGTTACATATTAACTGGTGAATTATGGTAGAGAGAGGAATTAAAAGACTGTAGTGGGATGAGTCTTTAAATCTGAAACCCCTCAGAAGGTCACCAAAGGATAAGAGTAGCAGACTATTTATCACTGCTGCATTTTTATCCTTATTGATTTCCCCCTCAGTGTCATTAGGGTGTTTCCTTTAGACAAATGAGCTAGTGAACACTAACCATTTATTAATTATTGTTGATGCTGGGAAAAATGACCCGTTCCCTCCAGAATACGCCTCAACTTTAGTGTACTTGCTAAATGTAATGCAAGAGAGGAACTTGACTCTGGAAATTTAAATAATGAATTAGTTAACGTGCCATTGACTCCTCTATTCTGTTGTGGTAAGTGGAAATCTATGTGCATTTGTTTCCCAATGTGCTGTCGTTCTGTATGTCCACTGCCCGAGATCTCAATTATAAGAGCCATTTTGGGGTATGAGAATGCCATAGATATTAAAAAAAAAATATGTCTGGAGCCTCCGTAGTCAGGCCGACATGCTTTTCATTATCATAAGAAATATAGAGATTATATCATCCTTCCAAATATCGACTAGCCAGGGGGTGAATAGTTTTTGTTTGAGTGAGCGAGTAAAACATCATTAGTTTTTTCATGATCACCATGGGAAAAGCTGACAAGTAGATTTTTCTGTTGGCTGGCATATTTTTGTGACAATTGTGTAAGGCTATGTTATACGGTTCTGCATATAATGAAACTCCTTCGTAGTTTAGAAACAAGGAAAAATATTATTGCTTTTCTTTTTAACTGTAAATTGATGAGGCTGTGCTGAACTAGCAAAAGTAATCAGGACTCTGTTTTAACATTTTGAATTATTTAATGAAAAGCCTTTAAGGTCTTTGGATTCACAGTCAAATTGCTACAGAGAGTAAATGAGATGAAGGTTTTTCTAGGCTCCATGACAGTTCTATCCCATTTCATCATCTTAACTAAAAAATAATCCTATCTAACTTGAAATCCACAGCAGCTGTAAGTAGAAAATAAATCCAAACCGCAGCTCAGACTTGTAACCTAACAGCTATCATAAATAATCAGAACCTATTTGAAGGTGGAAGATGGGACATTAGAAGCTATTTACACTACTAGAGTGATGCCATTGATCAGTAACAGCAACCCGTAGATAAGACTCATATGATGTCATGGTTATTTATGATGGGAATTGACAGTAAAGCTACTATAGAACTTTCTTCCCGACAGCTTCATTCATTTCTGTTTGTGATGCATTTTGCTGTTAAAGAAGCAATCAATAGCAAAATTGTGGTGATAAAAGTTATTACTGGTTAAATATATGAAAAATGTGCCTGTGTACGTATACATATATAATGCCAACTATGAGAACATTAAAAAATTAGGTCAGCAGAATTTATTTAATATTTTTTATTACCAATGTACAGTAAAGCCATTTTATGTTCTTTGATGGTGAACATGTACTACAGTCCGATTTATTTTCTAATTTCATCATACTTATTGCGGCCATGAGAAATGCAGTGTTGCAAAGATTTAATATAATGTTACAGGTTCTCTGCAGTAAGCCTTACGGCTCACAGTGCATTGGTGCAGGTCAAAGAAGAGGAGAAAAAAGCCCTTTCAGACCAGTATCAGACACGGGAATCTGCTGTGCAGGACACGTATGTGTCCAGCACTAAGTGTTTGCACCCAGCAATTAAGAGGGTTTTAGCAGCAAGCAAAGACTGCCGAAATATAGAAATATCCCTGCGATGGGTCCAGATGCATGCATGCAAATGCAAATTTTGTGGACTGTTTAACAAAAAAAAAAAGGGGGGGGGGGGGCAAGAACCCATTCTTTTCTTATACATGCTGTTGGTGGGAGATGAAGGTAAAATGAAAGTGAGATCATGGCCAGCTTCAGAGCAAGGGGTCTTGTTGCTGCCTCCTCTAGGGCTGCGGGTCGTCCTCGTGGGGCTGGTGCTTTCCTCCCCGCAGGGGTGGGCACTTGCGAGAGGATTCAGATGAGAGGGTGTGGGAGAGGTCTCCCAGAAGGACAGGGACGACCCAACCAGGCTTGGGTGACACCACGCTGTCCACAGCGTCGGGCTTGGCCCAGCTGCAGAGCACGTATGGGAATTAAGGTTGTTGTTTCTATTCCTTCCATAGTACTGCAAATTAACTTGTATTTTGGTTGCTAATTTTGTACAAGCTTTTTATAGCATGTTAAGATGATATGTTGGTAAAAAGCTACCAGAAAAAACCCACAGAAGAAATATGAAAGCATAGTTTCCACGTTATATGAAGGATCACATTAGCCTATTGCTTCTTTAAGTTCTCCAAATTTTTTTGTGTGTTTTACTTTTTATTAGGTACTTTATACCCGAAATGAATGTTTCATTCCATTTTTGTCACATAAGATTCGTGCAAAACAAAGTGTTGATTGGGTTGTCTTCATTAAATGAAAAAGATGTGAAGATGGATACGTGTGTAGGAATGTAATATGCCCTGCAATAGTTAGTCAATTGGAATTACTGACCCCAGATGCTACAGAAACTAGCACCAGAGACTGAAAACTAAAAATGATAATACACAGAAACTGTATTAAAAGTCATGTGAGTCACCAAAAATTAAAAAACAGCATGAAGGGAGAGAGAACAAGAGAAATATTTTTTTTTTTCCTGTAGTGTCCATATAGGCCGTAAACTGATTATTGAAAATATACTTATGTTTTTAGGCCATCATTAGTCCAATATTATCTGTTTATTAGCAAAATCACAGTAATTGGCAAGCTAATACTGACTATTTGTTTCTGAAGTTAATTTTCTCTACTGAAAACCTGATAGAAAATGCATGTAGTATCATAATTATCCTAATCCTGGCTAATTTATAAAATTCTTCAGCAAATCTATCTATATTTAATCTTCTGTTATATGAATCCCCATCCTCAGAGGAACTGGCTTATCTTTTAAACAATCCAGGCTCTATTTTGTATAGTTCCTTTATGTATATGATTGTATGTACACAGCAGGTCAAAGGCAGTGCTTCCCAAGACCATTGTTGGCCTGGAACAATAAATATTAGACTTAATTTAAATGGGTCAGAGTTCATTCTCATCCACTGCCCGCCTCTATGGCAAAACCATCTGGTCAGTCATTTAGTTGAGACAGAAATAGTCCATGTCAACAAACTACTAATGAAAAAAAATGTATGTTTGATGGAGCTTCTTCTAAGCCATGGTAAATTGACATGTGATGTGTTTTATATATATATGCATACATGTCCTTCTGCTGATCTATAGAAAACAGTGGGGTTTTTTTGAGATTTACACTTTGTACCTAGGAATGTGGTTATCCAGTTAAATAGTGATGTACCCCTTGGTGGGATTTCTTTTTTTTTTAATGCGATGAAGAAATATTGCCCTTATTAATATTTCACACATTTTATAGGTAATACTACCTCTATGACTTCACACTGTTCTTCCCAAATGGTCCCCAGGTTGTACTCAGGAAATGTTATTACAAGACTTTCTGTCGTATTTTGTGAAAGGATGCGTTCCTGCGCCTGGCCGAGAGCAGGGGTGATTGCACTGGAATTTCAGCCGCCCTTCCAACAGCCGGGGAGGCTGGGCGGCATGACTGCTCCCTTCTAGCTGCTAATTGTCATCCACAGGGTAACAGCAAACTGCTAAAATAAGGTAGGACAATTGGGTGGATCACGGGCATCACGCAGGAAACAAGACAAGCCTTCATTTCATGGGAGCTTACGGCCGGAGTTGTGTTAAAACCATCGCCGGGAAAACCGATTTGGGAAAGCCCAGAATGTTTTCCAGTGACAATTTGCCTAAGATGTTGTGACTGGGCAAATTGCCTAGAATTTGGAATTTTCTCCTTGGAAAATGAGGGTAGGGTTTTGCTCTTTTCCAGCATCTTTGAGCTGACGTTTCCAAGGCACTTTACAGACATTACATTTCTCAACATCAAAATGTCAGGCATTCGCTGTATTTAACTGTATAGATAAGTTAGTCTTTTACAGGGAGAGAAACAGAAGCGTAGGGAGATTAAAATGACCATTTTCAAACTCACTACTTAAGGGTTAGGCTTATAAACTCTATTTTTCTGTGTCTAAGCAGGCAGCCCAGTTCTCAGTGCTGCTCAGCAGCCTCCATTGACTGCAGAAATTATGGGGTGGATAAGTTTGCCTCTTTTGTTTTCAGTGTTTCAGAATGTGCTCGACTCCAGCTGTGTTAGGTATTTTTTGGGTTATTTATGCCCAACAACACTCATATGTTAATGACCCATCTGTGCTTTGAAGCCGACGTGTCTCTGAGGTGAACTGGATGAAGAAAGAGACTGCTCATTGTTGTTTGGGATTTTAGAATGTTAAATGTGTGCTGATTGTGTCAGAAGGAAACACAGGGATACACCTTCATCCAGAGGCTGTTGTCGCTTGTGTGGACCGCAGTCCCTCTGGGGAACATCCGCAGGGCGTTCTTGTGCAAGGACACGGCCAAACCTGCAACACCAAAGGGTCCCGGTCCCAGAGACCTTACTCTTACATCCAAGATGTACTAATTGTTATTACTTGGATATTCTCTAGTCACTAACAAGGCAGTCCTGTTGAATACAACCAAAATCAGTAGGAAATAGCTCCAGTTATGTTATTTCAAGTGGATTGGAGTAGAGAGGAATTACCTAAATGTTAAAGGGGGAAAAAAAAAACTCCAAAGCCCAAAAGCTTACTTGGATTTGTATCAAAATTGAGTATGGTTTATGCAAGCTCATCCTTATTAGCTGAACACTGAGATCCTCCATTGGTCTGGATAATCCCCTCCAAACGAGCTGCTCCTGTGAGGTTATAAATAGATTTTACAACAGTTTTTAAGAGTAAAAGACCCTATCCCCTGGCTCTTTTGCATGCTATAGCACAAGTCCCTTGAGTTCAAGTTTTCAGAAGTTACCACCAAGTTTTTTCATGTGACCTGTTTTCTGGCGGAGCCGAGCATCCGACTCCTGCAGGGACTGTAACTGAGAGCTGCTGGGGTCAGGTCACTGGCAAAGTCAGGTCGTGCTGACTAGAGGCAGAAAGCCCACAAAAGCAAGGTACTTCTAAAAATGTGACTCTTGTACATATGTGTTTTCATCTGTAATCAAGGGATGCATTGGGTGCTCGGGGTGTTTGTGTGATTGACTGAATTAATAATGTAGAAATTGATTGAAATTGAAATTCTTAGAACGTGCCATGTAAGAACAGGGTCTATTCTTCTCTTTGAAGACAAATGTCCTGGAGATCGCTTCAGTTTAAATGAATGCCTTTTTCATCATTTGGCATGCTCCAAATTTCCAGTGAAGGTGAGTTTACCGTGTAGGGCTGAGCTTGGGAGCTGCTCCTGGCGCGAGCCCTACTGAATGCACAGCATCTTGCACAGCATCGGCAGGCTCTGGATCCAGGCATGTGTTAACTGCTCTGCTCCTTCATTGGATAACACTGCCTTTAAAAGACAGCAAGGCCCTGAAACTCCCTACGTGAAATAAAAGTTGCCTTTGTCAGCGTTTATTAGTAGACCACATTGTCTGTTTTATTGTAGCATATAGATTGTGGCCTTTGAGTTCACATTCATCTTTGTTCTTGGATAAGATCTCTCTAAATTAAAATCTCTTTAAATTACTTAGCCCCAATCTGAGTAAGGGGCTCCATGGGACCCTCTTCTTTTTTTTATTCAGTTTAGTTTGCCTTCAGGTTTCTTTTATTCTCTTGCTTTCCTAACTACATGTATCTTTGATTAAGAGGAAGCCCAATAGGACACAGATGAACTGAGAACAAAGATTTCTGCAGCTTGGGTATTTGACCCAGAAGCTTATTTATCTGTGGACATGTCCATTCATATCTGCTGCTCCTACAGTCAGGAATTTGCCCCGGCAAATTGGTGCTAACAAATGCAGTTGCCCAGGGTGCCCCTTTCGCACGCACATATGCATTTATCCAGATGTTCGACACACATTTTTCTTTTAACAGCGTGTCAATGAATTATTATGATGTATTTTGACATACCGGGAAAGGGGAATTGTTTCTTATGTGAAACAATTGGGAGGAAAAAAAAAAACCCCACCTGCTGCTTTCAGGATTTTTGCTGTCAGCCAGCTACTGCTGAACTTGAGCTTGGGATCATTCCACTGATTTCCCGGGACTCACTGCAGAAACGGATTTGTGTATTTGCTCTCTGTTTCTGGATGCGCTGTCAGTGCAGCCCAGGTGGAGACTCAGATGCTCCTGCCCCCAGAAGATCCTGCAATACTCTTAACAGCAGAGCTCAGCCCACGCCGCACTGAAAGGATGATGGCTGTGTAAACAGGGCAGGAAGAAGTTAGGCATGAAACTGAGGACAGAACCCAGTTTCTCTGGACTTTTGTTTCCATGTGTGAAAGCGGCAAAGAAATTACAAAGAACTGAACAGCACCTGCTGAGAATGCTGACAACTGATCGCATACCTGTGTAAAGGGAGAATAGGTAAATGCTGGAAAGAATAGTTGGAGGAGCCTGGTTTGAAGCTGGTCCTTGCTCTGAAAATTGAGAAGGTGTTGAGAAGGCAGAAGGAGCTGGCTGGCAGAATACTCCTCCTAGGGGCTGCAGGAGCCTCTGCACCAGCCACGTCCTCCTGACTTAGGGACAGTAAAGATGATAATCAACATAAAGGTTTTGGTTGACAGAATACACCCCATTTTGCTGCTTTACTCTCTACAAGCCTTGGCTGCAAGTGGTGGCCAGTCAAGCAAGCGTAGGTTGCCAGACGCTGTGTCTGTCTCTGAGCTCCACAAAACAACAGCGCTTAAAGGAACTTGAAGCGATTTTTAATTCTGCTTGTTCTGCTCTTGGGGACTAGGCACTAATATTGCTCCCTTACAGCATTTCCCTCGCCCTCTCTCCCTCGCTTCAAGCTGCGGTAACCTCTTCATGTTTGGGAAGTTTCTCACGAGGCTACACTTCAAACACCATTTTTTTTTCTAATTCTCCCTTCCCCATTTGCCCTAAATTGCAGAAATTTGGAGATTAGGAAGAATGCAAAAATCGTCCTACAGGAGCTACAATCATAATAAAAATATGGGTTAAGTTGGAGTCCTACCAACCTTGATTGTGTCCTTTTTAGATGCATTTTAAGCCATCTCTATAGTTTGTGTAAATTACACGTGCAATATGGGTGTGCGAATACATTAAATATGCTTTCATAGGTTTGCCTGTCATATCATAAAAGCTGCAATAAAGTACTGAGAGTATATTATACTTATTAATGTACATTTGTAATATACAATAATTAATCACAAAGTACTAATAACAGACTCTTTTATTGTGTTGAGGCAAAACTTGCCAGCTTTGACTGTTATGGCTGACTTTACAACTACCTGCCTGTCAGCTTTAAACACGGTGGAGGGAATATTTCACGGGGAAAATGTAAGGTCCCTAAAACATCTGGTTGTAAACCTGCAGCAGGGTCTGAAGCAATAATAAAGCTTGTGATGGATGAGTCACGTGAAGCTTCCTTCACCAAAAAGCTCTTGCATTTCAGGCTTATTCTTCTCTGATAATAGACTTTCAGGACCTGGACAATAGCCAGAGCTTTCCCCTTATTCTCAGGGGGTGAATGGCAGTGCTGGGCAGGACGAGCTCTGCGATGGGGCACAGGAGACATCCTGCTCTCCCAGCCCCATGGGATGAGAGGTGTCCTCTGCCCCATGCTCATGGCGCTGGACGAGACTGAGACTTGTGCAGGAGCAGAAAGCCCTCCTCCAGCTCCTCCCCTACCTGCCTGCCCTTTGCATTTCCTAAAGGCTTCCCCTGCTGTGAGAGGACACAGACCTGCCCTACAACGTGGTGGTTGCTGCCCGTGCAACACATTTGCCTCCTTTTCATCCTCGAGGATGACCGTGGTGCTGGAAGGTGTATGGGGATTTTCCCTTGGGTGCCACCAAGCCCCTGCTGACTCTGGTGGAATCAGTTCCCAGAGCTGCAGGCTTTGGATTTGCCTGTGGGATGGTGTAGCTCAGCTGCTGATGGGCTGCCTTATTAACTCAGATACCATTTCTCTCCAATTGGCCTTTGATTCGTGGGATTTTTATCCGTTTGAGAATCAGATTCTGTGAAAACACCTCAAAGAGCCCATTTACAGCCAAGTGGAGAGTTTTCCCATAACCATATGTTTCCTATGTAAATGTATGTGGTGACCTTGGAGCCATCTAAATCCCTGTGCACATCTCGCTGGCTCACTGGCGCTTTTTTTTGGTGAATCAGAAGTAAAATCAAAAGCCTCTTTGAGGATTACTGAAAAGGAATTCCACATGTGTTAGTGTGTGTGCACACAGGTCATTTATTTTAGAGCACAATCTCACTGAAATCAAATGAATATAATCTGAACATGCTTTTAAAAGATTAAAACCCAAAAAGATGAAACTGGAAAGCCTTTTGAGTTTTTATAGGAGACAAACAATTTATGTGGTCCATCATGTGCTTTTTCAGACCAGTCTTGTTAGAGCACATTTTCGGCATAATAAGAGAGAACTGGAGTTTCATCATGAACTGTAGACCTCAGCAGGCTATTGCAGTACAAGCATTTTTTTAAAAAAAATCTGATCTCAGTGCCATCTTTCTAGAAGGAAAGCAATCCCTTCTTCCCAAAGTCATCTGTCAACAGGCTTTTAACCTTTCATCCTCTTTCTGGGAAGGTGCACGGCATCCTCAAGCTCCACCGGTGTGACTGGTTCCTGGAGGCTCAATTCCACCCGTCTCTACTCAAAAGAGGTGTGTTGGCCTCAAAACCCCTTATGAACTCCAGAAATGATCTTGTAGATACAAATTCTGCCCAGGTCTTCTGTACAATATTAGAGAGAGCCGCTGGAAAGACACTCTCACTTCTTTTATTAGGGGAGAAAGCCCTGCCTCTCATCATGTTCCCTGTCCTTATCTTAACAGCTCCCCAGTAAATGTAGAAATTGAGGAAAGTGCTTTAGTGACAGACTTAAAGACTCAATCCTCTGTCCTCAGAACAGATACAAATCAAGATCATGCCCTTTCTCTTGTGCTCTCCCAAAGGTGCTTAAAATTTGGTTTCCTCTTGCTTGCTTAAAATCACATCTTCTCTAACAAGGAATAGTCTTCATTCAGTGCAGATATGCTACTGAGACGGACTAAATGGTACTGGCAGAGAAAGTTAGCAACATTTCACCCAAAGATAATATCCATCATTTCCCTTATAGAGCATAAATTAAATTTGCAGAAATTAAAGTCCACAGTTTCAGAATACACTACTTATAACACATATATTATGCATCTTCACTGTAGAACAAGGGAAACATTAATGTTCTGTATCTGTCTCTCTTCTTTGTGTATTTAGGTAAGTATAGTGATTTTTACATCCCAAGATCAGTAGTATGGCAGGGGAAATGGTTAAAAAAATTGTAAACCATCACACAGCAGATACAAGCATCCACTGCAACCCAAAGGCTGTAGCTGCCTTTGTGTTTGTTTTTATACGTGCATGCATACTTAAATATATAGGTAGTATATATTTCACAAACCCGCGTGTGCGTGGCTGGCAGTGCTCTCGTTCATGCCTGTGGATTTCCCTGTTTCCCTGTGGTGAATGAGTGAACCGAAGCCTGTGCTCTGCAAAGGGACAGGCTGTGGCATCATCCTAACAGGGTTACCTGGGGTTTTTTTAAGATGGCTTTAGGCCCATTTTCAGGTTCCGTCCTTCTGTTTTGCAGGCCCATTAGCTTTCATGGCTTGATTTCAGTGGTGTGTCTACATGACATTTATTTGCGTTATGAATTGAGGTTTTAATTCACTTATTTTGCTTTTAGCGAGTGAGTGGATCCATGCTGTAAAGTTTTAAGACTTGCTCTTGAAACACTATCTTCTTGGCTAATAAACTGAGATGATGACAAGATCTGTAGTGAATATTCAAATAAATGTGATTACTTCATTTCATGTCAACAGAGGAGGTGAAAAGTGCAGCTCAACTGGCTTGGTAAGACTGGAAGGAGGGGCTGGGAAAAAGAAAGAGACAACAAAGAGATAGTTTGTAAGATTTAGTGGCTTTTTTCAGCAGGGGTGTTGAGAAGTCAGCGTTGCAAAGTTCAGCAGGGTCAAACAAAGTGCAGAACTTTCTTATATTCATTGAGAAAAACTTGATACATGCTTCCAAAATTCAAATTACAAGAAAAAAGTAGATGGACAGATGATGTGCTACTTTTACTTAGTCTAAACAGGCTGAAGTTTGTACTGAGTATATAATATCCTTTTTATATCAGAAGGGAGAAAGTCCACTGTCTTTCACAAACTATGACTGTGATAAGACAGTCTTCCAGGAAATCATGAAAGACTATTACACTAGTGATGGTGTTTCCTGGCTTGAAGATTGACTGACCCAGAAAGGCATGCTTATCTAAACGAACTTTTCGACCTGCATGTTTGTTAATAATAAAATAACAATTTTCAAAGGCAGATTGGACAAAACTTGTGCAGGATTACTTGCATGCAATCAGCTGTGCAGTGAGCACACTGAGGTTGCTCTTCTGGCACAGAAAGTGCAGTCACCTCTGGGAAGGTGATGTTCCTGGGAAAGGTAGGCCAATATTTGTTTTATCTGTAGACGGTACACAATGTTTTCCCACTAAAGTGGCGATGCTGTTAACATGAGCAATAAGACGTTGTTTACACAGATAAAACCTTTGTCTCAGATGAAAATGGCAATGTGGGTCTGTTCCATTAACCTTTGCTTTGACTCTGGGGCGTCCTTGGGAGCGTCTCTATGCAGACTTCTATATGCTGACTCATCCTGGGTCATAATCTTGCTTTAATACTTAAAAAAATATATTTTCTGCAAGTAACAGTGTTTGTGTTGTTGCTATGTATGTGAGACCATCCCAGCCGTGTGGAGTTTTCTGTGTATAGTAATTTCACAGCATGTTTAGAGACGTGGGTATCCTACTCTGCAAAACAACTGGGTTGTCACTACCCATATCTGTCCTTGAAAATCTGCCATTGGATGTCAAGGTAGAGGCGGTTAAAGTGCGTTAGATGTTTTTTACCAACAAAGGTGTCTTGCTCCTAACACGAGCAGTAGAAATACTCTCAGTTATATCAAAAAGACAGAGGAGTACATCTAGGTGAAGGAAGAAAAATAATTAATTATCAAAAAAGAGCATGCTATCTATAGAAAATACTGCAGCCAGTTCAATAGATCAATACTGATAATGGATAATTGCTTTTTTTCCCCCCCGTAATTTTGCATAGAGAGGTGTAGCTGAATCAGGGACAGTCCTGGAGTTGTAGCATATTATAATGCATAAAAGAATTTCTAAATACAGTTACATTTTTATCAGACCCATTTTTGTCCATTTTGGGCCTTTTCTGTATTGATTCCTTGGACTGTACAGACTGTCTATCTGGATGGGTTCTTGAAAGGTCGTGCATGACGGACCTTACGCTGCAGATGTTCCTGCAGCACGTGGAGAGGGTGTGCAGTGGGATGCTGGTTTTACATACTCCTGGCTGCTTTTTTCTTCATGATTTTGGAGGATCAGAAAAGCCATAAGGATATTGAGTGTGAGCTGATTGACAGATTCATGGCGGTGAAGTGAAGACAGAGACTCAGTAGATGGGCAATTTTGGAAAGGCTAAAGCCCAATAGCAGAAATTCTGTCCCTTCCTTGAACGCCCCCCGCCCCCCCCCCCGACTGACATGTAGGTCCAGGTGAGGCTTTACTAGTGAGAAGCCACTAGGAATAAGAAGAGTTACTGGCCTTGGTCTGTACTGCTAAGTTGTCTGCAGAGTTAAAAGTTCATAGGGGCTCAGAGGGAAGAGATAACTGTGTGGGTTGCTCCATGGAGACCCTACACATATCCATTTGTGCAAGGTTAGATTTCAGGAACTGCTGAAAAAGCTTATTTCTCCAGCCCGTCCTCTTGATTTGCTTTTGGAGGGGTTCATCATTGTGGACTTGCGAGGGCTTTTGTGGATGGGAAAGGAGGTTGATTCAAGGGACTAAGTTCTCTCCTTCCTACAGGTTCCTGTACTCGTGGATTTTCTGTGCGTGTGTGTGCTCTAGTGTCTCCCAGTCTAAATGGGGACCATAATTCTTATCTGTCTGACTGGATGCTGCATTGCTAAAATCATTCGTATCTCTCCAGAGCTCTGAAATCTTTATGTTGACTGTCCCACTCATGCGCAAAATCTTAATTTCTCTGGTCTCCCATTGTAGGAATGTACACAACCTCACCTTTCAAACCTTAAGCTTAGATCATTTGTTCCAGACATATGATGTAAAGGGGTTTTAAAATACTTGTCCAACCTGCAAATCAGTTGATGAGATTTGTTATCAAATTTATTTGGGAAAATATTTCTCTGGCTTCAGGCTACACACGGAAGGTGTTATGCTGGAGAGAGGCATTGTCAGAAAGTCATAAGCAAGAGAATATAGAAGGCTACTGTTAATAAAAGCTGTCATGAAATGCTGGCTATAGTGGTTGATGACCAACATAATAAACTCTCTTCTTCCTCACCCGGGGAGAAGCTAATTTGTGATATCAGTGCTGCTGCGTTGTACTGTTATTCTCTCAGGAGCTGTGATGGCCCTGGAGAGAGGCACAGCACAGAGGTAGTTAGGCAGCATTTAGGCATTAAACAGAATATAGTCTGTTCTGATGGCAGGTGATAGGGGACTTACCCTTAAAAGTATTTTTATACCATGGTGATTATGCTTCAGACTTGCCAAGTGGATTTAGAGATGGGATGATATTAAGTGGATTGAGAAAAGAATGCAAGAAAACATTATAATCCAGAAACCAGATAGCTGCCTTGAGCAGAAGAAAGGCTTGTAATGTCAAATGAGAGCTTCACGTGGAAATAAGACTGGTGGTGTTTGGTTTGCAAAATCTCCCAAACAACACTGAAGATTCAGGGTAACCGTTTGGTTTTTTTTTTTTCTAGTCTGTTAATTCCACTTAAGAAAGGAGAGGCACTGACCAAAAAGGCATTAAACACCAGACAGAGGGGTTTGCATTGCTTCCTCTTTTTTTTCTTAAAGCAACTGTTACCTTTTCTCTTGTAAAACAAAATTTATCTCAGCATGTTCAGATGAGAAGCGGATAGTCTATTGATTAATATATACTTTAATTTAAGACTAGAATACAACAGTTTTTATGTTTCATTTATGCTTCAGAAATGTAATCTTTGATTTTTTTTTAATCCTTTTTACCTGTAAAAATAAGGTTTTCTCAAGATCCTTGTGGTTTGATCAGAGTGCACCTGTTTCCTTCACATCCTCATTTCTGAAGCCTCTCACGGGACTTTTATGACTGGGAAACTTGTCTAGGTGACGAATAAGCTTCAAAGATTCTGTTTGGGTTTTCTTCTGGCAGACCACTAAGAGTATGATGGCCTGTCCTGAAATTACTTACCAAATCTGCAAAATTGCATTGTAAATTGAGTAATTTAGAGAAATAATTTAATAAATTAATTTGCAGCTGAGTCTGTTCAAAGGAACAAGAGAATTCTCCCTTAGTTAAACTTCTCCCTTCTATTTTCCCAGTATTTCAGGATTTTTTGGTACATGTATGTTAGGTCCCGGTTCAGCACTGTGATATTGAAGCAAAAGAAGATGACAAGCAGCAGGCTTTCTCATGATATTTTGGGACTTCCTGGCCCTGTCAGAAATGCTTATAAAACTTTTTTATAGCTTTCTGGCGCTTTCTGTCCAAATCCAGGCTGGAGCTGGAGGTGCAAAGCCCCTTTACTCTAATGGCTGGAATGACACAGAACCACAGTTCAACGGATCAAAAAGCTGCTGAAGGTTCATGGTCATAGGAGAGCATTTTTCACTTGAGGCAGCCTGGTGAGGATGATTTTTTCTGTAGTTTTGCAGAATATTGCTGAAGCTGGATTCTGAGTAGATGCACTCCGGAGTGCTGCCTGCACCGTGCGTCCACATTGCTAGCATCCAGCCAGAGAGAATGTAAACAGTTTAAATTCAGAATATCAGATGTGTCCACCAGAGTGTCTGTGAGAGATCTATGGACCTCAGAGTAGCTGCAGAAAATGGCTGTGAGGAAATACTGAATAACAGAGATGAGTTGAGAAGGTTTCAGCCTTCTTAGAAGCCTTTAAAGAAGAGAGGGTGCAGGATGGACTCCATCATCTGCTGGGAGCAGCCGTCTTTGCAGGTTGCTCCCAAGCTGTTCCTAAAAAGGTTACGTGAGGGTTGTTTTTGCCCAATGTAAAGTTTAGTTGAATAGTTAATACTATAGTACTGCAATGCAATAGTAATAATGATACTGTAAAAATAATAGCGAGAAGTCAGTTGAGCGGGCCGCTCTGTTTTCCTCTGACAGGTAACAGCTACTGTAGGACCAACTCTAAAACTCCACTTTTCACTTACAATTACCACCGTGACTTGGCTTTTTTTATGAGCCCAGCACAGTGATCGAATCACACAGCTCTGCTGTCTAAAACCTGAGCGTTTAGGCTGCTTTAACATAATCCCTTTTGCTTCTGAATTTGAAAAATCAAAAGGGAAGTTTTGAAATGCTGTGCCTTGCTCTAAGACGGCAATTCCAGGGGAATTTTTATTCTGGCTAATGTACAGAATAAATGCTTGTGAAGCATGGTCTTGTTCTTTCCATTTACAAACAAGCAAAAGGAATGATCATTTTAACAGTATTGAGTAATTCTAAACACGAGGCGATTATTTCTGCAGTTTATTTTTTCACCACACAGATGTTAAGGGTTAACAGTTCCCCAGCATATAACTGACAGTGGTAATATTCTCTTTAGTCCAAAGCGGAAGAAGAGGGGAGTTGCTTGTTGTTATAAAAGCAGGGAATTTCTGGATCTTAGTAAAATAAACCAGGACTTTGTTTCTTGAAGTAATTATTCTCTGGAGAGAGAATAGGAAAGATGGAGGCAATTAGGAGTGACCTTGCATCACTGAATTGTTGAGAACTTCTGGATCAGTGGCTGATATTTTCATAACTCCATTTAAGCAAAGCTTTTTTAAGCTGTTCTTGCCACTGCTAGAGAAAACAGAGCGTTTAATGGTTGGTCCAAAGCCCATTGACGTTAAGGGTCTCACCATGTGCTTGTGCTTGGGTGGGTGAAGTGGGGAGCGGGGAGGAGCACGAGCAGGTTGGGATGAGCACAGGAACGGCTCCCAGGGCATGGGGGACACAGTCGCCCCATGGGGAGGGAGAGACCGAGCTCCTGCACGGTCCAAGCCCCCATGGGGCATGTGCTTTTAGGCGCTTATCCCACCCCAGACTCTGCTAAGGTGAAGACGTGCAGGTCATTATGTCCCTCGGGTGGCCGGGGTCACCATGTTTACTAGAACAGCGAGGAGAAACAAACCTGGGAACACTTTTCGGTAACCTCCACCTCACCCCTTTTAAGTAGAGATTTGCGTTCTGTTGGGTTTTTTTCTTCTGAAAACTGTCTTTTGAGTGTTATCGTTTAAAAAGCATGTTTAACTTTTATGTGTGAAGTTGGCAATGAATTACTATAAAGCAAATAAAACTGTCCTAGCAGCCTGAAAGTGGTGATATAGCAGATAGCATTCACACCCTCATCTTTGTATTCCCTTTCTTCAAAGATATCAGTAGGCAAACAAGGCTGAGTCTCTAATATGTTTAATAAAGGAGCAATTTCTTAAGTTTCCTGACCCAGCTGTGGGAAAGGTAATGCACTCGTCCCACTGCTCTGCTCCAGACTGATTGTGTCCCCTGGTCACGGCGGGATGCAACCACTGTCGGCCTGAGGTCCCTGGGAGACAGGTTTTGGCTCAGATCTTCTCCCTGGACCACTAATTTGGGAGCTCTTCCCTTTCTCTGGGGACTGATGAATAAGGAGTCTCAAAAAAAATAAGCAAGCCGTAGCCCAGTAGTACGAGCAGCTTCAGCAACGCAGACGTACTTTTCTCCAACGTGTTTCTCAACTACTGTCACTTTTGTAATCTGATATTATCAGAGCCCAGCAAAGTCACAGGAAAACTGCTTCCCTGGATGGCAGATGCGTGTAAGGACTTATCTCCGTGTCGCATACCGCTGCAGAGGAGGTTACTGTGAAAAAAGGCATGCAAATTTTTTTCATAGCTTTCGTGGTGTTTGGTTTGTTTGATGTTCTTCTAGCTCTGGCAGACTGCAGAAAATTGTTTTCTCTCATAGAGGCCATCACCTTTTGAATGATATAAAGGAGTTGCTCTGCTCTCCTGAGTTGTTTTTCTGCTATATATTTACTTAACAATTTCATTTTCTGAGTAGTTGTTGAAAGAACAGGAGTTTGTAAATTATACAACACTAAGCAGTGGATACTGTCCATGGCTTTAAGCCCAGACACTGTCAAATGCTTCTCCAGATTCTGGCTGGTTTGAGAAAATCATTACAAATTACAGAAGTATCAACTTTTTTTTTTTTATTTAAATATTTTGTTTCTTTGTTTTTGCTTGGTATATTCTTACTTGCCTCCATAGCTGGCAACCAGTTTCCATAAAGGGTTGGAACTGGGTTGTTGCACATATGGAACTGAACATCTGTGGTCTCAATTATTGAAAAATTAGAAAGTTCAAAAATAAAAATAAAATGAATGTTAGATCTTCGAACCTCACTCTCTTGCTATTTGTTTTCTTTGTGCATTAGAAGTAAAAATGCCTTCTGTCGTAATAATAATAATTCTCCGCACTATTATCCCGGGATCTCAAATTACTGGATACACATTAAAGTGTTATGTTTTCTAACACAGTCGCGAAGTTAAGTCTTATCCCCCCTTCCCATTTTCCAGATGGGAAAACTATGCTACAGAAATGAACTTACTTAATGCCATACAGACACTTCCAGAGAAACTGGAAAGAAAACCACCGTCCTCCACTCCTCCCGGTTAACCGCAGGACACGGTCTCTTCCCTCCCAGCCCCTGGTGTGAGCAGAATTGCACATTTGGGAGCGGGGCTGTGGTGCCCTGGGGAGCACCGGGTCACGGATGCGTGGCTCCGACGTGGAGCTGGGTGACGGGATCCGGCCCCGCCATGGGGTGAGCTGGCACAGGGATGCGTCTGGGGTTGCGTGTGTCATGTTTCCCTCCTGTGGTTCTCCCCGCTTGGACAGCCCCGCAGTCTCGGCCCCAGCGTGTGCCATCTGAAGCATCTTCTAAAATCACTTTGGACATCTCGTTATGAATCATACCTAGATCCTATTACTGCGAACGGAAATCACAAACGTGGAAATTAGTCTGTGTTTTAGTTATTATAGCTGGGCTCGGAAAGAGCAGGAGCCGGCCCAAGCTGCTTGCTCGGGGCTGCGCGAGCTGTGTCTAAGGCACAAGGGCTGTGCAAGCACGTGCTTTTGACCTCATCCAGCAGATCCAACCTGGATTATCGGTCTGTGCATCTTTGCATTGTCATTTATTGAGAATTAATGGTGTTTCTTTCTGTTTAGGTAAACAGTTTATCCATCTAAGACGGAAGGTTTCTCAGCTTTCCATTTGGTTTACACATATATAACTTAAAAGTTCCATTATTGAGCTTGTTGCTGCAGACTCTTTTGAACTGAAGCCATTGTATACATATCCTGAGCTGCTCTTTCATTGTATAATGTTATAAGCATCCATCATTTGCCTGACAAAGAATTTTTTTTTTTTTACTTTCCTGGGGCAAAGCTGGGAAATTTGCTTGCACTAACTGACATAACTAAATGTAATGTCCCTCTGCCAAAGCTTGCTGATGCACTGAGCGCACATCTCTGTCTATAGCCATTTAATTATATAATGAGCCCTTCCACCAAACCACTCCAAGTGAAGAGCAGTACTAATACATACAGCAGTGGTGATGACAGTTGTCATTGATAAAAAGATATATATATATTTTTTAGAATAAATTATTTGTATTTGTAGTTTTTGCTTTTATAGATCATAAATTAGTTCACATATTGGCAGAAAAAAAATCCTTACCGGTCAGATGTTTATAAATATGCTTCATTTAAACAGGGTACTTTTAGGCTTATTCCAGTAAAACTTTTAAGCATGTGCCTTAACAACGTGCTCCAGTCACTAAGTTCAGCGCTGAGCCCAGGCTCACCCTCAATATTCCCATTGGCTTGGACTGGCACAATTTCGCTCCAGACTACTTAGGTTTCCCTCCAGAGAAATAAATATTAATAAAATCCCTTCCTTTAGGACTACTCTGGGTGCTGAGCCGGCCTGATGGTGCCAGCTCTGGGACAGTGCCCGTGAGCTGCTTGCGAGCTGCTGACACCAGTCTCATCTCCCTCTTCGTAGCTGCCCGTTCACCTGCAAACTGTCATCCATGAAAAAACCCTGTATTTTCCCCCAGAAACTCTCCACCGACAGGCACGGGTCCGCTCAATGCGTGACGGGGACCCAGTCCCAGTTAATATTTCTGGGTGTGACAGTGAGGAGGAGCCCCTGGTCCAGGGCTGGGGAGAAACGGGCGCAAGTGCAGAGCTCTGATTAACACCCAGGGGCTGGGACCTGATTAATCTACCCCTGATTAATGACATCCTGTGTGCGCCTGGGTCATGCAGCTCCGCCGTCCCTCAGCTCCTTGCTTGTGGCGCTGAGGATAAACACCTGCCCCGTTGAGCAACTCTCTAATCACCAAGGCTTGGAGAAATGGCTCGGAGATCCTCAGGAGGAAGTAATCTCACAGATATGAAGTGTCTTTACTGGTAACAATAAAACTGTGTTATCATTTCCTCGTGCCAAGTTTGAAATAGGCAGAGCACAAAGTCACACTCTTATTTTTCTAATGACTATATGGTGCAATTTATAATAACCTCATAAAGATATTCTTCCTCATCCACGTTAAAGTATTTTGCGGAGTAATCATAATGATACTTGCAACTGATCCTACCCTCGCTATCAGGTGGTGGCATAGTAACCTTCGATCTCACTTTCTGTCTTTTAATGTGATTACAGGTAGCGACACAGAAGTTAAGCTCAGGTTTCAGCTCATTTTCCAGCTCTCACCTAACGCTCTGCAGAACTAATACCCTCCCTACTTCATCTAAAACATCCTTGGTCTTGTATTTGGTGTGCAGTGAGGAGATGGTATCATTTGGTTTAAACGATATTTGGAATTTTGTTTAGTTAATCAAATTTTATCTCGAATGCTTGCAGACCAGTGTTTCAAGGGGATTGCTTTCGTACCTGCTGTTACAAAAGTCAGCAGAAAAGTATCGTTCTTGGATACTGTTCTGATTAACCCAGATATTTTAATGTGTGTTATGATAGGTCATTTGATGGATAGTCACCTGTACCCTGTGATCAGCTCTGACTTGGCCGCTGGGGCTGAACTTTAGCAGCTAGGTGTCATAATTTCCCATCTTTTGCTGGATTAATGTTTCCATTTGTGATCTAAAGGAAAAGTGTCTGGAGAGATCCTTCTCCATATACCAGCAAGCCTGGATTATTGGAAAGGGGACTGCAGGGGCTTTTCCATGAAGAGATCCTGTGAAAAATACAACATGGACATTCTCTGTGTGTTGGTGCCTTTCCTCCTGGTTTGTAGAAAGCAAGCCTTGCATGGTTTGTGTGCTCAGAGTAGCTCTAGCATGTACCTGGGCTTTCTGTGTACATCCAGATAAAAGCCCCTGTGGTTTAAATCCCACATGGTGATGCCGTGATACTGCATGTTTTGAAAGGGGCTTTGAGTGATCCTCTGGGATTTAATTGGGAACAATATAATATCTACCTGAGAGTTCAAAAACTCATAGAAAGGATATTTGTTGTCTTTTACATTCTCCTGTATTATTTTCTATAATTTTAGGGGCTCCAAACATTTTTTCATGGACCTCTGCTAGGTAACTCCTTCTTCTTGATTTCATTGCTATTGAACTGTAGAAACTTTTCCATTCACTTAGCTCATCCCCTGGGGAAGGAATACAACGTCCTCAGGGCGCTTTGGCTTAGACCAGTGGACATTGATGCCACCACCTTCAGTAGCACATTCAGACACATCTCTGTTCCTCACTACATCTTACCTTTAAAGTTTTCTTAATTTGCACATTGTAATAAAAAATGTTCATATTTACAGACTCTCACTGATCACTATGTAATAGCATCTCCTCAAATAAAGTTATTCTTCAGTTACGTGCAGAGGTCGGAGCCTTTTGGAATTGCTCCTGCTGATAGCAGCAGGTGTCTGTGCATGCATATACAAGCCAAACGCTCACACGCAGATCTTTGCAGATCTTGGGTTAGTTGTTGAGGTTTTCATGCATGTTCAGCAGTGACGAAACAAGTGGTATAACGTGGACAGGGAACACTAGGGGTATAAAAAAAAATGCCAACTCTAGCTTAAAATATGTATGCAAGCCCATTGAGCTTTAAACAGTTTGGCTGGAGGCTTTGAATTCAGATGTCGGAGATAGTCAAAATCCGGAGTCTAAAGTGTTGGGTCGTTAAAATGGGGGAAAGAAAAAGCCCTCTTGTAACAGGTGAGTTGAAACAAGAACAAAGGGTCTATAAAAAAGAGGCAGGTAAAGCACTGAAGAGATAAGGCGTGATCTTCCTGTGCACTTACTGCCATAACTGAAAGGATAAGCTTTTTTTTTTTTTTAATAGGTAGGGAAAGAAATGATACTAAACCCTCTTCCACAAGTACAGTGCTAATTATTTCTTCCTGACCCTGGGAGAATCATCTCCTGCCGTTCAGTAGGTTTGGCTTGAGACTTGAATTACTCTTGTAAATCCTTTTAATTTGTTCATGAGTTTATAGCTCTTCCATAAACATTGCTCCCAAGCTGCTGTTCACCCAGCAAGGTCCTTTACAATATTCCTTAGAAAAGCTGCTGGTATTTTGTTCCTTTGCAAGGATTTGAGTTTTTTCACCTGTTTGCATGGTGGAGCCGACGCACAGAGCCGAGGTCTGCCCTGCTCTCTGCTCTGCGCATGGATGCGATGGCTTAAGCCCTGATCGCACGACGACAGGTTGGGTTTCCAGATCTGAGGTGTTCAGTGCTGCAGGTAAGAAAATGCCTGGCTTTAATTAAAAAATACATCCTTTTGGGCAGAAATCCTTGGAAGTGTGTGGGAAAAGGCCCTTCTAAAAGCCATTTTCATAGACTGCATAAAAACTACCCTTTAGCGGTTTGATCTCTAGGAGAGCTTTTATCTGCCATTAGTTCCCACCTTGGAGAATCAGGTCCCACCAGTGGCTGATGGCGAGGGTCTTGTGGGCACGTAGCGGTGCCGGGTCTCACTGCAGCAGCCAGGAGGAAGCAGGGAAGAAATTGAGGGAGGCAGTTTCTGGAAGCAGCGGCAGGACCGAAAAACAGTTGAAACTTTATTGGTAGTGAAGCAGGGTTGTTTAGGAAGGGGGATGAAAAGATTCCTGTGATTCATAGGACTTAAACACAGTTGTCTTTTCATCTGGTCGTATTATCTGTGCCTTCATCTGGCCGTGGGAAGAGGTATGCTGCAAGAGCACAGGGGCAGGCTGTGTGCCACCGTCCTTGAGCTATCTCATATCCTTTTCTGCGAGATCTTGTGACAGTTTGTATTACCGTGAGTCATTGTTTCTTTAAAGCTCATTACTGGCAAGGGCTCGTAGCGAGACACCTAAGTGGTGTTGTGTTATCTATGCTTAACGGGGCTATTAATGTGTGTCACCACTGAAGTGTCATCGAGCAGAAATGTAATTCTGGATTTCGGGTGCTGAGTCGCAGAGGTGTGTTCATCCTGTGTGTCCAGCCAGGCTGAAACTCACCACTGTCAAGTGGTGTCTCAGCCTACCACGCTGGTTTTAAAAAGTTTTGATTTCACTCTAATTTACGTGCATAATTGTGTCATGGGGGAGGGCCAGGAAAGGGACGGGAAGGAATGATGGAGGAATGTTCCTCAGAAATCAGTTCTCAGGTCACATGAACAGCAAATCTTTTCTTACCTGAATCCACCACGGTCATCTCTGTTCTCTTCTTTGTTTGTTTGTTTGAAGTTTTATTTCATAGTTCTGGATTACTGGAAAAATAATATGAATGTTACAAGGCCTGTTCACAGACCTCTCTTCCTTCTATGGAACAGACCTCTACTCCTTGTATGGGTACAATGGGAGAAGAGGTCTGTCAACGTGGCATCGTTGAATGGATGTCGTCAAAAATGCTCCCCAGCGCTTGCAGGAGCATAGCCTGTCTTTTAGCCCATTGCTAACTTTTGCTTCCTTCTCTCCTCCCAACACCTCCTGGCACCCGGTCACAAATTACTCATGGATTATTGTGGTACAATTCGCCACCTGAATTGGGATTTTCTTAGGCTCTATCCATCAAGCATTTGATTCCTCTAGAGTATAGACAGAAAAAAATTAGTCTGCCATTGCAGAAGAGGTGGCGACTTGCACATTTCTCCTCCAAAGACAGTAGTTTTAATAGATCTACACATCTCCATCCCGCCTGCCTGAGAGTCCCACAAAAGAGACTATGGCACTTGAGGGGCATTAGCTTCCCAGAACAACCTCGGCAGAAGATCTCGCTCAAAGCGAGTGCAGAGCTGGGCAGCTGCAGCTTGGGAAAGTTTCTGCGTTCTTGCCTCTTTTTAATGAATTATAAACTATTTTCACACCTCTGTCTACACTTCTTTCACACTTCTGCCTACATATTTCTCTGCCTTTTACCATCATCTCCGACACATGCCTCTGAAAACATCTTGGCCTTCTTGTAATTCTAGAATACTGATACTTACCATCATAACATTTATTTTTTGCTGTCTTTGAATCCAGAGCCTCGCCTCTCTCTCCTCTCAAAAAAAGTTCTGCTGTATGGCTAAAGACAATAAATTTCCCTAAATATTTGTTTTCAGGAAAGATACTTCTGGCATTGACTGCCTTTTTTCATGTTTGCAAAACAGTGTTAAGAAGTTAGAGAGCAGATAACACACATTAATACAGCAGCAAACTGCATTTACTTTCAAAATTTTTTTTTTTTTGCATGCATGCATAGGTATTTTGCCTTCTAAAGCAATTAAAGGCAGGAAAACGTGATAAGGCTTTTTGTCACCAGTAATGTGATAGTTTTCTAGCAGAAACTTGGGGCCTTTTGCTAAACCCTTTAGGCGATTGTTCTGGTGGATTTAGAGGTTTTCTTGGTTTCGCTGGTTAGGATATCGAAGTGCTGTCTACAATAACTTCCTTGTTCTTCTGTAATTTTCCTTTGGCATGTGTTTGATACCAGCAGGCTTGTCCATTCCCATCTGCTCTGTATTGGTTTTATGCAAATCCTCTCTCATCCCTCTACAAGTCCTTTCAAGTTAAAATATTGCTTCCTCATGCCCGCTTATATTACTTGCAATTCCTGCACAGTGACCTGCTCGCCACCCATATATTGGGCACAAAAGACATAATCTTTGTGAATCAGATATCTCTTATCTCATCCCTGTTTGCATTATACATTCCCCTCACGGTACACTTTTCCACAATGCTCATCCATTTAAAGCCCAAATACCTGAGGTCCCTTGTTTCTGTCCAACATGCTCGTCACATTACTCATGGCGAGATAGGCCTGTCTGAGCCCCGTCTCTGTAGTTTAACCGGGGTTTAACAGTTAAACTCTCCCTCTCAATGAAGTTACGCAAAGGCAATGGCTTGTTTCGTGGTATGAGTTTACTGTGTCCATAAATTTGCAGTGGTTTAAGATGAAACAACTTTTACCGTGTGTGAAACTGTCCCACCACATGCGAGGATGCTTGCAGCCCTCGCAGGGTGGTTTCGTACTGGTGCTACGCTTGTACACGGGTACAAAACCAAGGTCAAGTAAGCTGTACGAAAGTAGTATAGGTACACCTGTACACTGGGGAGTTGCTGTCACCAAACTGAAGGAGGAGATGGGAGGTAGAAGCAATAGCTCTCTAATATCTGTACTATTGAAGGTATCACTTCACCCTTTAAAAAGTTGATGTCTCTTGGACTGCTGGAGAAGACTTATTCCTGAGATGCATGGGAGCCTCCCTGCAGCACCTGTGTTTTGAATGTAAACCCAGCCCTTCACTGGCGGTGGGAGCAGGTGAACGTTCTTCTGTGTGAAGTTCTTTTTATCTCATATAGGATTCCTAAAGTAGATTTTTGTTGTTGTGGTAAGAATATCTCCTGAGACTTTTTTCAGATTTCAATAGTATAATGCTGTTTTGCCTTGAAAAAGTTTAGATGGCCTTGAAAGATTGTGTTAAAAATGGTGGTATTCTGGTCTGCACAGTAGTCTAGTAAACAGCGGAGGCACCAAGGGGAGCAGGGTTTGCTGTCGGATTAATTTACTGAATGTTGGTGTTGGTCTCAGTTCTGCAAAATCTATTCTCTTATTAGGCTCGATGAATGAGTGCGTATACCAAAGGTAGAAATAGTTTTTAATGTAAAAATGCCATTAATTTTATCACTTGATTGTATTAGTTACAGGGTGTGAGAAAGAATTTAATCAGTGGCATAAAATATGAATAATGTAAAAACCTGTAACATATTAAATCAATATTTTTTCTACTTACATTTCAGAGAAATATACTTGTCATGTTTTGTTACGTTCTTTTTTTGTTGGATGGTTTTGTAAATGTGATTCCTTCTAAGATCATTACTGTTGATGTCAAAAGAAAAGCCATAGGCAGTCCAGATTGGATATCAACACTACTAATGCTTAAATTGCCAGAAAGAGGAAAAGAGATATGAATTTATTTAACTACTGTGGTGCACAACAAAAGCAGTCTGCTACTATGTTGGATATGCTGTGTACTCTTCAGTGCTCTGGCTGTTCATAAATGCATTTTATTAGGCCTCAAAGAGAGGCCCTCATACCTGGGAACTGAAAATATACAATTTATTTATGGGCCGTTTTCAGAGTTTCACTTCTACTTCTGCTAATTATCAAGAGGTATGGATGTACACAGGAGCTTATTCCAAACATCCTTCATGGGCATAACAGTTCTGAAGTGAATGGCTCTGACTCTTTCTCTTACGATGGTGTAACTTTGAAGTATTGTTACTGAGCAGACGCACAAGAATTGCAAAAATTGTATGATGTTAAGCAGAATGTCAGGTGAAATTATTATAATGGTCTCTTCTGGCCTTGACATCTCTGCATTTAAGAGTTCCAGCACTGTAATATAAAAGTAATGCAAGGATGAGTCTGATTTAATTTTTTTTCCTGTCTCAATCCTGTAGCAGTGCTGCAGAATTGCCCTCACTTCTCAGCTACCTCCACATACATGGAGTGTTCACTAAATATGCTCAAGATATATGAACTGCAATTAAAACAGCCTGTAAGAATGTAAGAGCCTAATGGTCTAATTTTTCAATTATGTCAATGTCTGTGGGAATTGAGGTTGTGCTTATTATCTTCCAGAAGGCACCGTCCAGACAGAGTGGCCTGAGCCAGACGGGAGTCTGGGTTTGCAAGAAGCACAGACTCAATTCCACAGCCACAGTCAGACACCAGCACTTTCATGTGAGCACTTTAATGTGCCGTGTCCCACAGTGAAGGGTAGCACAGATCATGCTCACAGCAAGAAGGAAGAATGCACTGATGTGTCCCAGCAGTCAGCCATTAGCTTAGAAGCTTTTGGCCCTTTGTCCCAACAGAAGGTAGCATCCATATTAACCACTCTAAATTTGTGAGACTCCATGTAACTGTAAAAAGAGAGGGTGATTTTAGACACAGCATAAGGCATGGGCAAACTGTCTGGCCATAAGCCATGTTCAAGGGGTTCCCCACTGCTTTGCTTCCCACCAGACCTGAGCTGCTGGTCGGCTGTAGGGTCCCACTCCATCCCAGCTCTGCGTGTCTCCTCCCAGGGCTTCGGCTTCCCTGCAAACCCCCCTCTGCCTCCTGGAGGGCATTAGCCCCGAGGCAGCACCAACAATATGGAAACCAGTCCAATGCATGTTTTGGACAGTGGACAAAACACAGTGTTCTTGTATGGCTGGTTTCCACACGTGGTCCTTGTACATCTCCGAGGACAGAATAGCACGGAGAGAGAAACATTTGTCTTGTCCTCATGTAGCCTGACTTTTCCAAGACTGAGTGTTTCCACTAAATCTGGTCATACAGGATTAATGTCAAAGGGGTATTCAGATGTTCAGGGCTGATAAAAAGTGGTTTGCCGGCATTCAGAGGCCTCTGAATTAAGAGGCCATGTTCAAATTAAAAAAAATAGAGACCAGCAACATTAAAATAGTTGAGGTACAAAAAGAAAAAGGAAAAACCTCCTCAGCTATCTATGATAACACTATTGTTTTCATTTTTTATTATCTTGCTTGTTACACGCCAATGAAAAACAACCACAGATCGTCAATAGGGTTTTTAATTGCAAAGATTTCCTGTGACGTGAGTGTTAATGAATGTCAAGGCAATAACACAAAAGACATTACTTGTTTAATGATTGATAGAACAAGAAAAGCACGAGGTCTTTTGCAGGATAAATGACTACTGTTCTGTGTTCCTTTACATTAGCAGTATCAACACGTAGATCACATGGCAGGAGATAATGGTCCAGGAGATAAAGTACAGAATCACAGTCTGTTATACAATAACAGACATAGTAATGATAATTAATGTGCATTTCTTTGGCTATTCTCATACTTTTCAGCGCTGAGCCATGGGGACCGGTGCTTTGCTGTTGACTTAAATGGGGGCAGGACAGAGCACTTGGTTGGTCTGAGGGTTTTTGGTTCTTGCTCTGCTGCAAAGATATCGGACCTTAAAAGCTTTCCTTGTCAACCGGTTTAAGTGGACATGCACGTATGCAGATTTTGTGTGTTGTAATAGCAATATACCTCAATTGCTCAGAGTAATTTGACTAGAAAAAAGGGCATTTAAACATGTAGTGTGATGGCACACTTCAAAACAAACCCTTGGGCTTTGGCCAGGAAGGATCAGCATCATGACACCCACTGAGGGCTCCTCACCTTTCCCGTCATTAATAAACATGTAATAGCTGGGGGCTTTCTCAAAAAAAAAAAAAAAAAAAAAAAAAAAAAAAAAGAAACATCCTGGGCAAGGCCCCCTTCACACACCAAAGGAAACACAGAGGGTTGGTCAAAATCTACAGTCCGTAAATACCCCCTGTAGCTACAAACTGTCTGAGGAACACTTCATGGTGTGGGCAACTGGCTCAAACCACACCCTCGCACGGCTTTGGGTATGAAGTCCATGGAAAAGTTTTGTACAGCTTTGGTTTGGTTTATATGGTTTCTGCCACACCAGGTTTCATTGGACAATATGCACTTGGCAACTTTTGACCGGTTTGCACCGCGAGGTTTCAAGTGCCCCTGGAGCTCTGCCGAGTGAGCAACTGCCTCCAAAAATGTGCTAAATACGAGAAAGCCTTCGTGGTGAAAATTAGTTCATGGTTTGGCAAAATGTTTGGGGAGTCAGAAAAATATTTGGATGGAACCTGGATGGTTTAATTATTGGCCTTGAACCACAAATTAATGGAGCTGCACATGGCCTTTGGTTTCAGAATGTAGCACTGGATAATGTTTCCTCATTTTTGAAAGTTGCGTTGGTTTGCAGCTATCTGTGTAGGCATGGGAGCTGCTGCCTGAAAGCTCTACTGGTAAAATTGTACGTGTGTCCTCTAAAATAAGACTCTTATTCAAATTAATAATATAGTTTAAAATCTCTAAAAGTATTTTCTTTAACTAGAGCATCTCAGCTTACTCCAGGTTAAAAATTCCTGAAGTTTTAAAAATCTCTTTGTAGCTATTGCGAGTTGCCTGATAGGATCGTGTTTGTCAGCTTTAATTAAATTGTTCAACTGTTTTTTCTCCTCCGAAAGCCCACCAAAGCTGTGTTTGAGCTTTACTCGAGTAAAGTATGCACAGCCTTGTGCCATTTGTCTTCCTTTAGAAAAAAGCAGCTTCCAAAGAGTCTGTCAATAACCAGTTTGACCTACAAATGTGTGTACCAGCCCCGGGCAGCACGGCATGGATGTAGAGAGGTATCGGAGGCTCTTGGACAACCTGAAGGAGACACGGGGAGTCCTGAATGGGCTGGTTTCAGGTTTTGGTCCTGTGGGGTGGGCATGCATGGGGGTACAAGACCTACTGTGCCTTCCCCATCCTCCTGCTAAGCTGGTTTTGGGCATTGCAGGTGTGCTCTTGCGTTACACCTTTAGAGCTTTCCCAGTCCTGGCTGTGCATTCTCCTCCCCATCCCCTGCGAGTTTTGAATTTTCAGAGCTCAGCCCCACTTTGGAGGCGACTGAACTGTGGCAGGAGCTGCCTGTGTTGAAAGCAGGAAGCAGAAGAGCAACTTAAAGAGGTTTGGGGTGTTCTTTTAATGTTAAACTTCTTTAACTGTGATGCCAGGGAGGGCAGCACACCATAGAAAGAGTGAGTGGGTGTCTCCTGGGGACCCGGGCTTGGCTCTGCCCTGCTGTGCTCAGCCAGGCATCCCCATCCCTGTGCTGACCCTCCGGGAGAACCGCAGAGAGGCTTCTTGCATCAAATGAGAGTCGTTCATGTGAGCCCATCTGTGCACTTTGTTTAAATAAGTTAGTAGTCACTTAAAAAAATTCTGCTAGCCTCTTCAGGCTGCTCTGCAGTCTAGACGTGTGCAACAGCAAGTGCTTACCTGGGATGTGTACGTTTAGCAAAAAATTAGAAAGAGGGGAATGCAAAAGAAAGGACTGGAAAAGTTGGCTTTAAAATATTCCATCAAGAATACTTTGATTTAGGCTTTGTTTTGGCTGTTCTGTTATGAAATATTGCAGAGGTAAACCCTTCAAAACATGGGGGTAAATAGAAATACTTCAGCTGAACTGTAAGATACTGTTTACCCTATATGATACCTGTATACCCTATACTGTATACCCTATAAGAAAGTGATACCCTATATAAAGCTCTGCACGAGATATTCTGAATTTCAGTTTTCCAAATTGCCTCATATTCAATTTAAACCCGCCACGCTTTGATCTTTGTTCTGCAGACCAAGTAGTTTTACGTCTCCCTTTCACTTGCAGCCTCAGGACAGGGGATGAGAGAACTTCTACCTGTCGCTTCCAATTTTAGGATCAGGACCCAGATTTGGGAAATCACTTAAGCACGTGCCTGACTTGAAGCAAAGGTTTCCTTGTGCGGTGGTGCCCTCCCAAAAAGAGATGTCCTCCTCAGTCTCTTCAGTACCTAAGGCTTGAAATTGGGCCGACCCAGGGAAGTTGCTTCTTCCCCGGCACCGTGGAGGACCAGACCCCTGCGAGCCCGAAGACTCGATCCCATTGACCTCTCTGCTGCCCTTCCCAGGGGAAAACGGTTGGGAGAGCGGAAGCAGCCTCCCGGCATCTCTGTTACCCCCGCTCGCCGGAACAGCGCCCGCTGCTCTCCTCGTGGGAGCATGTTAAGGCATTAATGAAATGCACAAAGCAAAGAGGCTCATCCATATAAATGGGTGATTTAAATAATGAGGAAGGAGGAAGGATGTGGTTCAGTGTCAGTACTGATTAATTAGGGCATAAAATAAATAACCCTCCTAACAACATTGGCTGCTTCCACTATAACTTACTCTATTAGCAAGTGATGGAGTTAATACAAGTGACAGTGTAATTACAGGTTAGTTAACTGGCCTGTTATGACGTTTGCTTGATTTCGGGCGATGGACCTATTTACATACACACATTTTCCTATTGTAAAGAAACCAACGGCAAAGGACTGATAAAAGTTGGTTGTTAATCCTGCAATTTCACCACTCGTCAGGCACAGTTTTTCTGCTCCCCCTCTTTGTGAAAGTCAACCACGCCGATGCCAAAAGCATGGAATAATTCCCCTGTGTGCTTGTTTGATGTCACAGCTGAGGTCACGGTTAGGTATCGTGCTCTTATGAGTAAGCACGTTTATCTAACGTGTGGCCGCACAATGAAATGATGAACAGATGTTAACAGGGAGTTTTTAACATCTTAGCTCTTTCGTATGGAAGTTTTATTGAAATGTTGTGCCTGTTAACTCTATGAGCGTCAGGCAAAAGCAAGAAAATATATACCAGGATTTATAGGGTTTTTTGAGTGGATTTTTAAAAACGGCATCGCTGCACAGCAAATAACTGCCGATGTAACAAGCCATTTACATTTAATACTTTTATGGCTGCTGGCCAATAGCTTCTGCAGCTTGCGGTATGGATCACAAATTTCTCATAGAAAGGGAACAAATGCAGAATTAGATCTCCTAAATTATAATGCATTACAACCCAAACTTCACATTAACATAGGCCTTCAAACTTGACATCAAATCCTTAGTTTGTTTAATGGCTCCATGGAAGTCCTGAAGCTATCCTGAGGGATTTTGAGTGGTTGGTCACTGCTTTTTCTTATTTTTTCCTATTTTATTTATTCCTATTTCTTTTTATTTGGGAGGAAGGGAGAAGGAGGAAATCGGACGATTTTCATGTATTGCGACTGTGACAGTGGCATTGATACGATATTCTTAAGTCTCTTTAGGTCAATACAGCTCAAAACAAGATCTGTAAATGGGAGTTTGTACAGCCTTGACTACAGGTGACACTGCAATGCCATATACAATATATTATTGTACAGGCCTTGTATAAGGTCTAGTACTTAAACAACTAGTCTCCTTTCCCAGGGTTATTGTGACCCCCCCCCCCCCCCCAAATCATCTGAAATACATTGCAATCTCACAGTGCCTCAGTTTCTCTACTTATATATGGGAGATGAATTTGAGTTTGAATTATTTAATGCCTCCAAAATATTTTAGGATTTTTGGTAAATCATCCAGGTACTATAAATTGTCATTAAAAAAGCAACAAAGCTTGATTCTTCAGGATTCAAGGCAAATACCCATATTTCTATTTCAGTGCAAGTTATAGCATTATACTTTTTTGTAGTAAGTCACTTTTTTATATGCTATAGAAAGTCACTTTGAATTCAAATATAAAATGAGGCCATCCATCATGTTAGCAATTTAATTACCTCGGTATATATTTTTTCAGCAAAAAAAACCCCAAACACAACAAACCACCTCTATTATTTGTTGTGTGTGTGTATCTTATTACAGATTCATTGCCTGAGGACAGGCAGGGCTGTCAGCGGGGCAGTCCTTGTGGTTAGAAACGCCGAGATGGGGAGCAGATAAGACATGAAGTCCTTGTGCCTCCTGTTTGGGTCCACTCCGCGCCGTGTTTGCTTGGGGCCTTACCTGTTAGATTCCCTGTAATCTTTGTTGCAACAGTGAAATGGTGCCTTGTAAAGCAATGAAGCGTGACAGGGATATTGAAAGGGTCGAATGAGGTAGAAATGTGATATTTTCTATCTTCTGTGGGCCCAGGAAATAGGAGTCTGGCTGCTGAACTGGGATTTGGCATTCACCATCGCGTTTGTGGCAAGAAAGTTGTGAAATTTATTGTTTAGCGCTTAGAGAAGAGACGAAGTGAGCAATGCCCACGATTTATCTAATTGTTTAGCCATCTGGTTTCACAGCGACTTAAGATTAAGCATTGAGGAAACTGGGAAACTACAAATGGCAAGGCAGGGTAGGGAGAAGGGCTTTTATTTATTAAAGTTTTGCTAGTAAAATTCACAAAATACCTAGGTGTCCTTCAGAGATTGAGACAAATTTCATGGTTTGCATTTTTTTTTTTTAAAAGGTTGGATAATTTCATGGCCAATAAAACGTGTAGCAATAAAAGCTGAGATAATGAGAAGTGTAATGAAATGACTTGGTTTAGGCCACAAGCAGATTAAAGAGTTGGGGTGGAAAAGGAGATCTCACTGCCATGCCCACATCTCATGGCACACAAGCTTTTTCTAAATCATTAGGTATTAGCTAGGCCAGATATGGGACACCAGATTTAATGATATATGCGGTATTCAGAAGGACTCTGGTCCCACTTAGGCAGCCCCACAATGTGCTATTTTCAGCACTCAGCTGGTTTTCTCATTTTAACACATTCTCCACAACAAAAACTGGTGGGTGCTTGTTGCTGCAGAGGAATGACACTTTCCTTTTAGGTGCTTGAGCGGGAGCTGAGCTTGTCTACGCAGATGTAGGTGGGTACATAGGTGGGACTTGGCTGAGTTAGCCGAGTCATTAAAGGCAGACCTTTAAAGCTTAGCTAACAATAAATAACTGTTTTGATGCAAGAAGAGAGACTAATTCATTGATTTTCCAGTATAGTTCATGAAGAAAACAAGTAAAAGCATCTTTTGTGGGGCTTGAAAGAAGCAGGAAAAAGCACATGGGTGAGATGACTTAAGTGGAAGAAATAGAAGGATAACATTTAAAAAGGACAAATCTCAGTCATTTTTATTTTCTTGGGTAGAAATCTGCCCTGTGGAGTAGATGAGACCAGATACTCTTTCATTCCCTCTGTTGTCCTACATCCGTCTTCATTAGGAGTTTTGTTCTACCAGGGTCCAAAGATCTCAGACTTTTGATTAGTTTCAGCTGGACTTCAGTATCAAACCTGAAAAACAGTTATTTTGTCTGCACATGTTACTTCTTCATAAGCAAAGACACATCCTACAAATAAAGTCTTCAGGGAGGTTTAAAATTGGCCTGCAACAGCAAGAAGAGAGAAACAAGCTGGCTTGCTTTATATGAAAGACTATGCAGGTATTGACCCCAGAAAATTTGTCAAGTCAACACCTAATGATGGCTTAGCTGCTGGGCTTGGCCACGCAATATTTAAATGGGGCTCTGTTTTTTTACGCCTTGGTTTTTCACATATGGGGCCCGAATGAGTGAGGAGAAACAGAAGCGCCGTGTGAGCATTTCTTCCCGGGAGCTGGAAGTAGCTCTGCTGAAGTTTGGCCATAAACTCTTTAAACTCCCACGTCTCTGGGGAAGGGTTGGGTGAGCTTCTCCACATCTGCCATCGGCTGTGTTTAAAACCAATCCTCCAAGAGCTTGTAAAGAGCCACGGGTGAAGGGAGAAGACTTTTTCCAGAAACGGGATGCTCGTCCCGTGCAGCAGGCAAGGCGCAGAGCAGTCCCAGCAGTGGGATGGTCGCTCTCAGCCTGGGGCACTGGGAGCAGCTGATAAATAGCTGCTTCCTAAGCTGGAGGATGGGGGCTCTAGGCAAAACCAAAGTGTCCAGCCTAGAGCTGTTGGCGATTGTCCTACTCCAAAAAAGGAAACGGTTTTCTATCAGAAAATCTGGATTCACTGAAACAGAGTTTCATAAGAGTTTTCCCCCTGCCTTGAGGCTTCCCTTTGGAAATACTTCCCAAGGTTGGGTGTGGTGGATACGGGCACAGAAAATGTATCTACACGGAGAGGTGAGCATGTTTGCAGCATGCCAGACCCCACCCGGGCTGGTAGTGAAAGAAATGAGCCAACTTCAGGTTGCTTAGGTGTTTGATCCAGAGCAGGGAGTTAAACCTGGCTCTTGTACATCCCAAGATGCATCCTGACCACTACAGTCTGCAAGTCTTGAGTCTCTCCTTGCGGTCTTGGCCTCATCTAGAAGAGAAATCAGGAATAATAGGAAATTTTAAAAATTGAGGGATAGCCAAGAAAATAAGCACGGCAGCTTTCCCTTGGCAACACGTGGCTTCGCAGCCACCTGGGTCACTAAAGCCATGAAAAGACAAGGTGGTTTCACCTGCCTGGCAGGCTGTTCAGCTCATGAGAAACAAAATATATAGCAGTATACTGTTTATCAGTCACCTTCTGAAAGAAGGTGAATATGCAGATACCAAGGAACATCTGGCAACTTCATCCACACAGCACCTGATAATGATATTGTCTAGCTGTTGGGAAAATAACTGGGAGGTCTTCCATCACAGCATCAGTGTTTTGGGGGAGAGTGTCTATATTTACTTACTTTTTATGGGAAAATTTGAAGCGACTTATTTAAAATTTATAATTTGTTTTCAGCTTTCCCATTTTGTTTCTCTAGTGTCAGCATGTTTCTTTTTTTGAGATACATATGTATTTTTCAATCATCTGTTTATATTAAATGCAACTTTGTAATACAACACATTTTCTCTTAACGTTTTTCAGGCTTTAAAACATAAATTAAAAATTAATTTGAATTAACCTAAGCAAGTTTAAATATTAAATGAAATATTGCCTTATGTGTTTAAGTGACTCTGAATCCAGGATTTTTTCCTGAGTATTTGTTTCAAGGGTGGTAGCATTGGCCTTTTAGCTTTCATTTCTGATTTAGTAGTTTTTTTCCCCCCAGTGATATTTCAGAATTCCCTGAAAACTGAAATTTCCCATTTCTAGGCAGCTCTGGCAATTCTATAAGCCAGGATTTCCAGGGTGTGAAAGGGTCATATGGCCGGCTGAGATGCACAGAAATATTGTGGTATAGTTAAGAACTGAATCTAAGTTTATCTTAATCTGAGTCCAGTGACTTAAACAGAGGGATTTTAACATTTCTTCTCTTTGCCATCAAAGATACTGCCAAGAGCTGGATGAAAGCTTTTACTGAGTGCAAGAATAGATGCTCATGCACACAGAAAAGTGTTACTAATGTTGCTTTAATAAAACATAAATTCTGAGCCGTGCTCCCTGCCAGCCTGACGTGGGTGGACTCTATTAAGCTTTTTTTCGGTTGTGCTTGCAGGCTGGGAGGTTGCGATGGGAAACCCGCGCTTGCTGGATGCAATCCAGGGAGGAACTCCGCATAGAGTACAGCCAAAACTAGAGGACTTCTTCCAGGTCCTTTAAAGTCGGAGCAGGCGAGAGCTCGAATGCTCAACTGAGCTAACGGGAAAACGTGAAGGCACCACAGGGCAGATTTTGGGGAGGGTTCCTCACCTGCTTGGTGGGCACTTGGGGGACCCTGGGTGCGGGGAGCTGTCTGCAGAGGCTCATGGCGAATGAAGGTGATGGACCACTGCAGCAAACCCACCAGATAATGGCCACGTTCCTCATCCCTCTGGATCTGTATGCTTTTTGGGTGTGTTTGAGTTAAATCCAGGCTTTTCAGCTGCTTTCAATGGTGTCTGGGTAAAATGTGATAGCCTGAGTTATGCAGTCAAACGGGATAGCTGCTTCTGCCCTTTTGTCTTGTGAAGGTAATAATAAATCTGATTTAGTGTAAGCAGTTATTTCAGTTACATATTTGTGTGTCCAATAGTAGTTTTTAAGCTGGGCTGGTTGTCAGGATCTCTGCCTGATAGGAATGCCCCAGTATTAAAACTGGGTAATTTTGATACTTGGGAAAAACGTATGGGTGCAGTTAAAAACACTGCCATTTTTTTAATGATAGTCCTTTTAGATGTAATGGGAAGGGAGGATCTATCATTTGTTTTTCTTTTGAATAATGGCAAAGAGAAAGAAACATACTACTGCTTTAAACTGACAACTCACAGGTTTAGCATTTGAATCGGGCAAATTTGTATGGTGTGTTTTTTAAACCACAGAGGTGTTAATCTTAACCCATGTATGGATTGATCCAAAAACAAATATAGCTTTTCTAGCCAAAAATTAAGGCAGGTTTTTCCAACTCTGAGTTATCACTCTGTTTCAGATTTAGTATCGGACAAACATACCATGCCGTTACTTTGTACAGATTAAAAAAAAAAAAAACAAACCAAAAAAAAAGGGAAAAAAAGTAGTAAATGAGAATGTAGCACGCCTCCTTGTTTCTTTTCTCTTGTAGAGAAGAGAGACATGCACTGTCTGTCTCATAACAGAGAGCTGAAATCTCATCAGAAAGAATGCCAGGTGCTGTTGTTAGTAAAAGAAAGTGTAGTTGATATTTAAGTTTAATAAAAACTACTTTAAAAAAGAGTTTGGGTTCAAAGAGGGGAGTTCACTAATAGGTTTGAAGCAAACGTGTTCCTGATTACACCCCATTAAGAAAGTGGAATGCAGCGAGCGCTGCTTCCCCCGAGGAAGCCCCAGCACACGGGATTTGAAGTCTGCAGCCAGCCCAGCAGACGATGCCAGACCTGCTGACCCTGTGAATTTTGCAGTATATTTTCAAAGATAATGTGTCTTTTGGGGTTCAGTGGGAAGGAGGGGAAGAGATACTTCACTGCACAGATTTCGAAAGGGTCTGGAATAAGGTCAGCTTATTGTGCATTTTGTTCTTGTACGTGTTTGCTCATCTCTAATAACATAGTAAAAACTCAAAAGTGTCTTAAGCTTCGCTATATTTTGGCGTGCTCATTTGTTCCAGGGCTGGCCTGTGTGTATCCAAAGCAATGACGCCTGTTCCAAGTGGTTTCTGGTGAGGCAGAGCTGTACGATTCATTTGAATCATAACATGAGTCTGGTATGAGTCTTGTCGTGATGTGTCTCTGTCTGTGGAATATGAGAAATTTCTTCATTATTTTTCATCGGACAATCCCATGGAAAATAAAGTTCACGTGGTGAAACTGCAGAGGCAGAGTGATACGATATTCCAGGGACCATTGTACATGCAATGCCTGCCAGACCGGTCTGTATACCCAGGGATAGAAATGCATCCCTGGCTTCTCTCTGATTAACCATCGCCGGCGGTGGCTGGGAAACCTGCACACGCTGGTTCGGAGGTAGGACGAAGGGAAGGAAGGCTCGGGGCTCTTATCAGAAAACACACCACTAATGTCATCAGCATTTCTTGGGAGGGCTACATTATAACTCAACTTTATAACTGGGAATTTGTACATATGCCAGCTATCCCAGCGGGTGCAGATTTTAAATGCACACACATTTCATTCTGCGTGACAACACCTTGAAAACGTAGGTTGGTTAAGACAAACCACCGTCAATTAAGTTTATTGGATGATGTCAGTGACATAGTTGATATATATATAATCATGGATTTAGAAAAAGGCCCACTCTTCTCTGGATCTGCAAACACTTTGTCAATAACGGGAGAAAATTTACAGTGACAGTGTGATTTTGCAATATGCAAAATAGGCTTAATTATCAGCACGAGAAATCACTGCATCAAGTGTAAGGATTTTAATTGGTGTTTTTGTTCTTCGTTTTCAAAAAATACCATTTGCAAATGGCAGAATCATTTTCGTAGCCCATTCCTATGGATTTACTAGAAAGACACCGACCTACTGCCCTTCAGCTGGAGCTGGACATGATCCCTACCAAGGTGCACACAGAAGCAGCCATGCCTGGTCCGATGGACTTTTACTTTACTTTTAATCAGAGACCAGATGGTTTAATTTTCCCTGGTGCTCTTTTTGCCACTGGCAGATGACGTTGCTAACAGCTGACACGGAATTCGAATAGCTTCTCAATTTATTTAGTTGCAAGCTATAAGCAGTGACAACTAATGGTAAAGGAAGGAAGCCTTGAGAAACTATCCCCAAATTCTGTGTATGTGCTGGTTTTGCTAACTTCAGTTTTGTATTTTAGGAGAAAATCATTAAGTTGTTCTTGTGATTTACATTGGCATCAATTACGGGTGAAGTACCCTGCAAAAGCTTCAGGAGATTGAAATTTGTGGCAGATTTCTCTTCAAATTCTAAAAATTATTCCTCTTAGCTCTCATGTGTGTAATTCCTTCTACTTTGGACTACAAATATACTTCTGGCTTTGTCACCTCAGGTGTCTTCAGGACTATAGGTGTTCAGTCAGCTCAAATCAAAGCCAAAAACTTTACGCTGCAATTCTTGTCTTCCCCAGCCTCTCAGGGGGACTGATGAGTTTTGGGGACCAAAAATGGCACTGGTTCTCAAAAAGAATTTGATTCAAACTCGTTCCAAGCTCATATGGGGTTGAACAGATTTGAATGTGGCCAACATGTCTATTAAATATTATAACAGACATCTAGTAATTTTAATTAATGAATTTTGTAATCATTGGAATATTTATTATGGTTATTACTAGTAATTATTTTATTAAAAGCAAGAGCAATGAACTTAGTCCCAGTATAGGATTTGCAGTGCAGGCCATTGAGTATGATGAAGGGCGTCCCACCTACTTGCATACGAAGAAATTAGGCATCTGGCTTGTTGAATTGGTCAGCACATTTAGAGCGCAAGATTTAGCCCTTCAGGTTTCTCTTCTTCCCCTTGAGGGGGGCAAAAGGCAGCCTCAACGTGTTGGGGATTAGCTAAGAGTTTAGGCATTGTGCTTAAGTGTACTCTCTAGGACTGATTTCGTATTTGATCAGTCTCTCAAGATGGGTTTCAAATCCAATATTGATGCATTTTTTTCTCAGGACTGTAAGTTGTTTGATGATTCCTAGGAGCTACTCTTGTAAAGGCTTAACCCACTGTTTGCTTATACAAAGTAAACAGTTACAATAACAACTTCAGTAATTTCCAAATCCCTTCTTCTTAGTGTATTAAGTTAACACAAACTGAGCGCTACCTCATTCTCCTGCAGGCCGATACCACTGTCCTTATTGAACACAGCTGATTTGTGTGTTGGATTTTGAAGCGATGCCCATGTTGCTAGTAAGCCTGACCACCTCTTCTTCAGTGTGTTACAATTCCTTTACTATTTCTTTTAATGTCCTCTCCCTCAGCTTGATTTACTCAAGTCTGTGCTTGGAATTGGCTAATGGTAAATTGATCCAAATGAAATTAAATGGAACAAAACCCATTGCTTATGAAGAAACAGCTGTGTGAATTCGGCTGGACTGATGGGTTCTCAAATCCTTGCTTTTTCTTACTACCACTTCTTTTATAATGTCATCCCAATGTACCAAATCAGATCTTAAATGATCTCCTTTACTTCTGACCCAATGACTTTTTGAGTTTATTTTTGGTTTTTTTCCAGCTGTTTTGCTTCTTGCCTAGTAGTTGTGTTCCAGCTATATCCTTGCTTCACGGGGCAAAGGTGGTTAATATTACGTGTACTACACACTTCTTCCATTAGGGCAACTGTAATCCGTACTGATAACACTCATTTTTGCAGAATGTAATTTTTATTCTTGCGTTGACTTATTTTTTTCAATACTGATGAAGGAAGGAGCTTCAGCATCTCAAATGTGTGTTTTGACATATGTTTTCTTATGAAGCGATCTGTGTTTCAGAAATAGGTTATACTCGTGGGTCAAGAGCTGTTGCTTTAACCTAGTGCTCATGCCTTGTGTTCATGAAAGGCTGTAATTGATTCCCGTCTCTTTTATGGAATAGTCCTATTTTCTCACTGAATAGATGCTTCTGGTTCTTTTAAAGGCAGCATTCATCTCAATCAGCTCACTGTTGCTTTTTCACTACTGTCACCCAAGACGGTGCCCAATCAGCCTCCTCCCCCCTACAAATCATAGCATTCAAAAATTACTCATTTTTCTGTCTGGTTAGATCTCTAGACTCATTGAAGAGCTTCTCCTCAACAGCGAGCAAAATACCAAATGTTTTGAGATTTAAGATAAAATGCTAGAAGTTGGTAACTCTGCTTTCAAGTGTCTTTGTTACAGGTGTAATTTTGGGGGAGGAAACTGAAGATGAACTGAGATGGGGCTTGTACCTAATAACATGGGCTTGTGCTGCAACCTCAGAGCATAATGGTGTAAAACTGCAGAATCAAAGGGCTAACAGAAACAGGTTAAGTGCAAATTGGGTAAAATAAGAGAAGATCAATGTTTGTAACCTGCCATGAAGAAGGCATTCAGTCTCTCTGTTCTCCTGTTGCATTTTGGAAATCTACAGTTACTTGGGCTTCATGCCCACAGGATCCATAGGTGAATAAAGCTGCATATGGGGAATAAAAATACCCAGTTCACACCTAGGTGTGGATTGTCCCTCACTGCAGCATGTCTAAGTACTGCAAAAAAGAAATAGCTCGGTACTGCTTATTTTTATGCATAATGTGTTTTAGTTTTGACTGTTTCCTACCAAAGAAGAAATTAAATGTTCCTTTGGCCACCTCTCTCTGCAGTCACCTATTTTGCAGGCACCTTCTTTGAAGCTTATGGGACAATTTATTGCATAAAGTTTTACTCAATGAGAATAGATAGGGCACAATTTGGCATTAAAACAAGCCGCTTTCAACAACATTTGAAGGAGAACGAGAGTATCTCAAGGTTTCTACTTTGTCTCATCATGACATGTAACTCCACAACAGAGAAGGCCAGGAGCAAAAGGAATGAGAAACCAGAGCCCTGCAAAATATTTGCCAGGAAACCTGAAGTCACATGGAAAGTGCTGCCTGTTGAAGGCAGCTGGCTAGGCTGAGGTTTGCAAAGTTTTTGCACAAATCTAGGCTCAGTTTCCAGTAAAACCTGGCCTGATTTACTGTTTTAAATCAAAGCCAGGTGGGATTTCGTGTGATTGCAGGTGAGATCCAGTGGCCTCCAAGGGTTTCGCTCCTTGAGCTGAGGCAATCAAACCCTCTGTGATACAATGCTGATTTTTTTTTATTTTTTTTTTTTTTCATGGGCTCCTGCAAATCGACACTGGTATGGTTTATGCAAGGACAAGGTTTTGAAGTGGCTGGAGGGCAAATTTCACTAGAGCAGTGTTGTGTGACAACAGACTTGATGTTATCCCATGCTGTGGAACCTCAGCCCCAAAGCTGGTGTGATATCCAGGGCTTGTGTTATGTCCTAGGATGATAGAATCTGTGAAAGGGCCATACGCCTGATATAACTGCAGTTAAATACTAACATAGTGTGTATGCCATAATGCTATTGTAATTGCCAGCACTGTTTTAATAGCACTATTCACATGGCATATATACAGCAGAAAATGAATGCTCTAATGGATTTTTCTTTTTTCCCTTCATATTTGGCCTGATAGGGGAATATGCGATTGAGAGAAGTTGGAAATTTCTTTGGAATTTACCAGTTATTTAAGATACTCCTATCGAATAGCTGCAGTCCACCAGCAGGCACGTGAAATCCTCAGGCTCTCACCTGCCTCCCTTCCCATGCTCCTCCGTTTCTTTGGAGTTTGGCTGAAAGTTTGGCCACTGGTGGCCTTGAGTTATGTCTTTGAGACATTTTCAAAGGTTTTATGGCATTTTGTGGCACTGGTTGTAGTGCAGAGGTAAACAAGTGAGTCATCTACTTTGTTAAATCGATGTCCTATATCATGCTATTTACTTTATCATCGGGGCGGAAGGGTGGAGGGGTGGAAATGGTTTTTATCTGGTGAAGGAACAGAGAGAGAGGTGTTGAAGATTCAAGTGAGTTGAATTTCCAAAGGGCGAAAATACTTCTCTGACCTGATGGCACAATTTCATCTTCAGGATAGATTAATTAATGAAAGACCCAATTCCATCTCATTTTGCTTACAACCCTCACTGATGTCATTAAAACGTACATTCAAAGGGACAGCTAGGATATATGGGCCAGGCTTTAAAAATCTATAAGGATCATTAAAGAGCGGAGTTAAAATATTCCTTTGCCCATGAATGGCACACAAAGACTTTAAGCCTTTGATGGCTTTAGGCTTCTCAACAGAGAAACAGGGATTAAAATAGATTTCATAAATAAACAAATAAATAATCTCAGTAATGTCTCCACACTAATGTGTCCAGATGTGATTCAAGTGTTCTCCATTAGAAATACGTATCCTGAAAGAGGTTGATGCTCCAGCAGAAGCTGAGTCAGGGGGAACACTTTTTTCAAAGTTTAAGTTTTGCATAAGAAGAAATGTAAGAAATAAATGCCAGACTAAAGCACAACTGCTTTATCTTTCCTGCAGTGGGCCAGCTACCGTGGATTTCAAACTGCCCCGGCTCCCGGCAGTGGGAAGCAGCCTGTGCCGGCGTGTTTGCCCATGGTTTTACGGGGTTGATTGTAGAAAACCTTCCAAACGTTTCAAAAGATACGGCTTTACCTTGGTACTTTTTGTGCCAGAGGAGGATTGCAAGCCAGCTTTAGAAAGCTCATGTTATTTCTGATATGCTGTCTTAGAGTTTCTCAGACATAATTCAGAGCTAGGTAATTGTTTTATGGGTTACTTAGGAAATCCAGATATGTTTATTTAGCATAAATATGCCGATAAGTGAGTACTACTGAGAAGGTACCAGAGTTCTGTGCATGTCCTCAGTCCAGTGCTTTACTACGTAATCTTTGGTACAATAAGAAGGATCTTTGACATCATACTGTTTGTTTAAACTAGCACCCTACGTCAGCCATTGAATTTCTTAAAAGAATTAGCTGGGGTCAATTAAGTATTTTAATAAATGTTCTCAAAATGCCAATTAATCAGTAAACAACACTAACTGATGTGATAGAAAACGTAGCTGCTCAGTTGAGCGAGGATGTGTGCCTGCTCTCGGTGTTTGCTTGGTAGGTAATGCTGGAAAATTGGATGCACCTTTTCCAGACTTTCCAGATAATTCATAAATCTGTTGAGCAAGGTAAGTTCCATCATTAACCTTTAATCTTTTAGAAGCAAGTTGGCTGGAATCTATTTACTTTAACTAGCTCGTTCATTGATAATGCATGATTTTTAAATTTCCTTTTGTGCATTCCTTAGCTAAAGAAAAACACAGCTGTGTGTGAGACAAATTCTATTTATTTTCTCGTTAAGAAAAGTACAAGAAGATAGTATCATTGGAAAGCTAATAATAAAGAACTACTAAAGAACGCCCTTCATCTGTTTGCTCTGCCACTTTACGAAGGCTTTCCAAACAATCTTTTCAGATGTATTAGTAAGGAAAGATATCTTAAAAGTCAAAGGAAGACAAAGTTAATGCATTTATAGAAGTACCATTTCAGATAACATTTTACCTGAGTGTTTAGATTAGTTAAATATTAGAAAGGTAGAGATAATAGCGTTGTTTGTATTCATAAATGTGGAAAGTTGCATTTTCAGGGCAGTGAAGTGTAAGGTATATCAAAGGTTTATCATCCTGGAATGCGCGGGGAGCTGCATGCCCATCCGCTCAGGGAGGCTGCAAAGTCCTCCCTCCTCTGCTCGCTCACCGAAACCCAGTGAAGAACCACGGATGCTTTGGCTTATATTTTTAAACCTCTTTCTCCCCAGTTTTCTATCCATAGTTAAATAGTGGGTATTAGGAAACTAAGTTGGTGTCAGTTAGCTAACTGCCTGGACCCAGTGAAACCGCGCGAGCACTGGTGGTGCTCTTGGCTGAGGGAGATTCACTGATGCATCGGGGAAAATGAGACTAGGCAAAAGGCTGGTCATTTTTAGGGCCTTCTGCAAACCCCATTTATAGGATAACACCTTCTCTCCTGTAAAGAAGACATAAAATTAATATTCATAAGGCACCCTAGGGCCTGGAAACGGCTCAACGTGCTCTCCTGTAGATATGGACCTTCACATACGTGTCCAGGCGTGATGCTGACAGTCCAGCCACAAATACAGAGGTGCATATGGTAGTGAGAGATGGAGAAGGCATGGCCAGCACCCACCTGCATCCACATGTGCACACAAATAAAACTGTGCATCTCTGGCTTTATCACCCCCTCTCTGCTCACCCAAATCTGAGGACGAGCCCGCAGCCTTGCAGAGCTTACCAGCAGAAACAACCTGCATGCAAACTTCTTACAGAGGGGTGCAGCAATCCTGCCAGCAATCCCAGCCAGTCTTTTTAGTCTCGTTACCATCCTCACAGTCAAATCTTCAAATATATGTGTTGAAATGAGCTGACAATAATGGCCCTGGCTAAAATATTATGTTGTTTTGACTGAATGTGGTTTAAACTGCCATCTGCTGGCTTGTACTTTTCAGGGCCAATATTAAAAACAATGTTCCCTCTTACAGTAACCCTCATTCATATGAAAATAAAGCAGGCTGAGTAATACCTTCCCGCCTGCAATGTACAGCTGAAAATTGCACCGAGGAATACAAATGTGGCTGAATGCAAAGGTAAATCCCGGTGCTTATACGTAGATTCCTCAGGGATATTTTTGTTCAATTTACACCTAGAAGAGAAGTTTAGTTGCAAATGCATGCATGCAACTTTCCCTGAAGTCAATGAGACACACACATACGCATGGCGAGCTGAGAGAGTTGCTTGCTTTTTTTTTGCTTATAGCGGCAGCTTCCTGGAATATTAGATGGGATTTTTGCCAGAGCAAGGACCAAAGATGGCCTGACTCGTTCTATTCAAAGTTACTTAAAAATAATTAAGCTTTTCTTTTTTTTTCCTTTCCCAAACTGCGAGAGGAAACTCCAACTATTTGGCTTGAAATTTGGCAGTTACTTGAGGAGGAGGAGATTAATACCAATAACTGCTTTGAATTATTTTCCCATTAGTCTTCTTTTAAAGCTTTGGAAATATCAGGGCATCACTGTCACTCGTTGCTCAGAGGCATTGGCAAGATCTCTGGAGGACATGACTAGCGATGGGGCGACGTGCAGGACCGTGACATGAGCTCTGGCTGCCTGTTCCTACCAGGAAAGGAACAGGATGCTCAGCTGGAGGGTGGAAGCACTCGGTGACAGGGGACGTTACTGCCTTGGGTCTCTCTGCTCTCCAGAAATGGAAAAAAAAATCCCTAAGCAGAGAAAGCAAAAGGAAAAATCTAGTATTTCTCTTGTTAAAACCAACAGAAGTTTCTTCTGCAATTTTAGGGAAAACTGTTTTCTTGAGAGAAATAGGGGAAGAATGAGCATTGGGCTCAGAGGCAGGATGGACCAGATCTGCATATGCCACCGAGGACCTCATTTGCAGAGTCCTCCACCGAGCCCATGAGTCTCTTGAAGACCTTGCCATGTCTATTTGCAGTGGCAAAGCTATCTCACAGCGTGGTGGGCCAGCACAGGTGCACCAGCGTCCCGCTGCCCCATTAATGTTTGATCCTGGCTCCCATCAGCGAGTGCAGGGTTGTCCCACACCCCCGACATGCCAGCACATGCTACCCGAGAACCTCTGAGGAGCTCAGGCTGTGAGAAACCTCCTCCAGGTCCAGCACGGCTGGCTTCTCGCACTTCTTGGTTGACACAGGCTGGGCAAGCCAAGAGGGGATTATAAAACACCTTTCATCTGGGGGATCTCAAGGCACTTTGCAAACATTGAGTGATTAATTCCCCCGAGTGCCCCTTTGAAGTTGGCAGGTATTATGGGGGAGCAAGAGGGAGAGCAATGGCGGCTGCACAGCGGCCGTGGCAGAGGAATGCAGTGACGACATTGACGACATGACTAATTTATTTAGCAAACTGAGTTTAGCATGGTAATGAGGATGTATTTGCCATCATCCCATCATTCATCAGATTTATGAGGCTCTCCAGGCAGTGAGCGCTGCTGTGACTAAGTTTAGTTTGATTTGTTCAATTAATTCCTCTAATTCATTTTGACTGAAGAAAACCCCGTAAGATTGTTTGGCAGGTTAGAGGGACCCCAGTGTTATAAATGTGCATGCGCGTGTGCCTATATGCATCTATTTATCTATAGGGAGACCCATGACTTGGGGTGTCTATGACTATAAAGTGCATTAAGGTTTTATTTTTTACTTTAAATCAATTTACTATTTGTATTTCTTGCTTTTGGCTCCACAAATATTAGCCTATGTGGTCTAATCTAGACTGTTTCAAGTCAAGGTAGTCTTTTTTTTTGGCATAAACAGGCATTACAGCAAGGTTTTGGTAGCATTCCTGTTCTTGCTTTGGGTATAATTGACCATCCAGGGTGCTCAGGAAAGTAATATCTTTTACGTCCCATGAAGAGCAAATGACATCACTGCTCCCGGTACCAGAAACACCATGTGGCAGTCGTGGCATCACCGTATAGCTGAGGCCAAAGGGACCTCTGCAGCCCTTTGGGCCAACCCTCGCTCAAAGCAGGTGCAACGTGGATTGGGTTCCTCAGGGTCTTGTCCAGCTGAGCTCAGAGTGTCTCCAAGGACTGGAGACTGCCCTGGGGTCCAACCACCCTTGTTTTGAGAACATTTATCTAAATATCTAATTGCTGGTGAGGCAACCTCTATCTGTGGTCTCTTGCCCATTGCTGGGCAGCTCAGAGGAGCATCCTGGTCCCCTGTGGACCCTCCTGGGAGGAAGCTGGAGGCAGCAACGTGCCTCTTGCCTTGTTGGGCACCGAAGACATGACACATTATAATCACAGCAAACAACGAAAGCAGTGGAGGGTGGATGATGCAGACGTGCCCTTCCTGCTGAACCCTTCACTCTGATGACTTTTTCCATCCTTTCTCCGCTTGTTGATCTCTGGGACCACTGATGCATTAGGGAGCATCGATTTCCCAGCATGACTACAGCTCCCAGCAGCCTTTTCCTTCAGCTTTCAGTAGTTAATTGGGTGTAAGATGATATTGAAACAAATGGATTTTGAACATATTTTGGTATTCAAAGGCTGAACGCACGCCCTGTAGTTGCTTCGGATATTTAGCCAATAAGAAGATGCTTTTCCAATTTGAGTTCGGGATTGATTTTTGTCTTTTTTTTCCCCCCTCCTTTCTTTTTTGCCCTTCCCCCTCATTTTTCAGCTCAGCATATCCTCAAATACAAAATCTGGTGCACAGGAGCATCACATGAACTTACAACAAGCCTCCAATGTTGTAGAATCCAGAACCAATGAGTAGATTATGCCAATCCATAAATGTAGTTTTATTTCAGCTGTGACTAATATTGCTAACATTCCTCCTTTGTCGCTGGGGCTTTAGGATGCTGCCTGGGAGAGAGCAGGGCTTGGTTGTACCGAGTCCAAGCCAGGTGCCAGCACCAGCAGCCTGGGTTTGTGTCACTGCTGGTTGCTGCTTATGCGGTGGAAGCATCTGCACACCCCAGGCAGAAACGGAGGCTCAGCTTGTTGGTTACTGTGCAAAATCCAATGCCCTTAGAGCTTACCAATTCTGCCATGCCTCTCTTTAACGTAAGTTCAAAAGGTTTGTGTGCAGGATATTATTGACTTCATCCCTAGGAAAGGTGTACTATGGCAAAAGAAAATGAAGTCATGGTGAAAAAGCACCACGACGACTTTCCTCTGATGCCGAGTTTAGAACAGAGACAAGAAGAAAAATTTCCAGCTCTGCTCTCAGTCTCTTGTGCTGGCTTAAATCAGTTGTCTGCTTATATACCTTTTGGGTTGTCTTCTCATGCACCAGCCTCCATCTGCAGCGTGAAACCTCTCACCTGTTCCAAATCAGCCAGATAGAATTGGGGAAACGATAGACAAAAAAGCGTGCCAAGACCTGTCCGCAGCTGCAGATTCACCGAGCCACTGCCTGTAGCAGCAATGCACGTACACAGTGCTGGTTTTATAGGCAAATTTGTTCACGGAGATTCAAGGGAACTCAAAAAGCAGATTCTGGTTGGGGGTCTCACTGCTGTAGCTCGGCGTGGATAGTCAGCAGCTCCTGAAACAGCAGGTTTCTGCCCTGGATATAGCCTTTAGCTAAGGAAGCATATGGAGCCTGATAAAGAAATCGGTCTCCAAGCCACGCAGGATGCTCCAGCAGGCAGCCAGCAGTGAGAAGTGGAGGTATAATTTTCACAGATTTAACCAAGAACAATGACACTATTTGCAACCAAGGGGCACAGCCAAAAATTATTTGCCGGTGTGCCAATGTGTGTTCCCTAGTGGGTAATTGGAAAATGAGAACAACCTGTCAAAGATTAGTACAATTTCTAAAGCAAGCACAAGACAGTCTGATTTTGTTTATGAAAAAGGGGCATCTAATTAAAACTCAGATTTGGGTTTCAAAGCTAGTTATTTAGAGCTTTTGACTTGTATGTACACACTCATTATCGGTGTGGGGTTACAAAGCATGGCTAAATTCCAGTCAAGGTGGGTTAACCCTGCAAGAGCCAAGCACAGCATCTCCCAGGCTGATGTCTATCTCCCCCTAATATCAACACCGGCTTTACGGAAAGCAGCTGCTAATGCTCATAGGTTTGAGGGCTACGGTAAAAACGGTTTTCATTACCATGTTTATTTTATGAGATACATAGTATATTCTGATGAGGGCTTCTGGTAGTAAATCTTAAGGTTTTGGCTTGGCTTGGTTCTTTGTGTGCTGTGATAAGACTCGGGGAGAAAGCGTGCCTCGGGATCTTGTGGAGGGATAGGAAAGAGGACACAGAGAGGGGAGGGGGCAGAGCAGGGGTTGGCCCTTAGCAGCATTTGCAACCCAAATCTGACCCCTCCCAGAGATGTTAACATGGATTTACATCCATAAACCCACATCAGCAGTGGAGTCGTGTGGTTAGGAGCCAAGGGAAAATATGATCCTGCCCTGGCAAAGCCCCTGTCGCCTGCTGCTGAGCGTCGTGAGCTTGCTGCGCCGGGCATCGCTTGCCATCACGTTGATTTTGGTGGCTGATGGCAGCACATCACTTCCCACGGTGGACCAGCAGTGAAGGATGATGCTTTTACACCCCAGAGAATGAAAGCACGTTATGTTTCTGCTATCCGATACTCTCCTGTGCATTTACGATGGCATTCAGTGAAGGTTGAGTGTCCCTTGTGTATCTGAAGGGGAACATGCCCCTTTACTGATGATATACTTTTTTTTACCTGATGCCTGTCAGCACGTAGCTACACAGAGGGATTGGACATCTGCTCACAAATGCCCCTTCACTAAGTCACTTTCCATTTTCTTCACAAACCCTTGTAGAAAGTTAGAAAGGGATGATGAAATGGCCATGGGGAACAACATCTCCCTTGCCATGGATGTGTTTCTCAGCAGGGTGATGGCAGCAGTCCTCCCTAAGGGTCCGAGTCCTCCCAGGCTCCCAAAATTTTGAGTGAAAAGGAGCTTTTCCTGAAGAACACTTCAGCTTCATCGGCATTTCAGTACAGGGTGGCTCATGAACCTTCAGTGAAGGGAGGTGCTGAGCGGGTGCTGCCTCTCACCAGCAATAGGGGAGTTACTAAATAATATCACATGCTTAAAAAATGTTGTGCACAGAAATTGGGGTGACCTGGGTTGGCAGAAGTGTCTCAAACAAGAGAAGAGAGCTTTAGAAATGAATTCTCTTATGTGAACTGACCTACTGAGGACCTAGAAATGTGTCTCATTTCCATTGAAATGGGAGACGCCGTTCAAAAAAAGAAAATTGGTGGAGGTATCTGCTTTCCCTGTATAAACCTCAGGTTCCCCCTGATCTTTATGCATGGTCCGAAAGCCTTAAAATGATTGTAAATGCGGGGGACTGTCCTGGGCAGCAATTTGTGAGGGAATGAAAGCCTTCCCTCGCCGTGACCGCCCCGGGAGGGCAGTGCTGCTGAAACTCCTGGAAGATGGTAGCTTGTCATCACTGGAGGTGGCTGTGGCTTTGGCTGGAGTTGGCCATGTCGAAGTAGTCTCTGTGTGGAAAAAGGGTGAAATGTTAGAGGGGAAGAGCTGCATACAAACTCCTGGCTCTCATCTTACTCATTTTATTGTTGTTATTAAAGGCACCCAAGGCGGAACATAATCCTGCCTCCTCAAAGGCTAGTCCAGCACTGGGAATATCATGGCCTCCACGCAGTGGCCTTTAAATCACGTCAAAGTCCAGTGCAAAGCAATGCAAGATTCCACCTTTGCAGGACAGGCAACCTCCGCAAATTTTGCAGCGTGACAGCAGGAAAAGGATTTTGCTTTTGCTGCGTGTTCCACTTTTGTCGCAGCATTTGTCCACAGGCTGTGATGCCCTCAACTTGCCAAAGGGGGTTTGCTCTGCCTCTTCCAGAGCAGCCATCGTCCCCAGCTTAGCCTGCTTATCCCATGCGTGTGGGAGGAGAACGGATAGCTCAGTCCCCCCGTCTGCAGATGGGTGGGAGATGCCTCCACTAGTGTCCCCGGGTTGTGCTGAGACAGCACTACAGCTAGGCTGCTCTCTGCAAAGCTAAGCCTATTGTCTCGATGAAACATCTCCTCCTGCCAAAGCCAGCCCTGGCACTTTGAATCTATGTGCTTGTCACCAGGGCTTTTGCATATAACAATACGATGCATTGCAACTGCGTTATAAGAACCATAAAAAATCCTGGCACGCATAACGCATTCACTTCATATAAATATTTCCAAAAATTCTGTGATTGAAGACTCAAATCTTATTGCAGTGCAGTCTTGTTTATTCCATAATATTGTTTTTATTGCAGGATGACTTATACATAACCTTGAATTTCAAGTTCAGTAGAACAGACAAAGTATTTGTTTAGAGGGCAGGACGATTAAAACCATTTTTTTCCCTGTTTGAATTGGATAAAATTGTAATATATCCTTTACGTCACAGTAGCACCCTAGTGGTTATCATATTGCATTAGTTACATAAGTTTTCAGTGAACATTATACAGTATATACTACTTTCAGTAAATAGACCAGTCATGCTTATAGTTACATGGGAAACTCCAGGAAATTTGTGATGACATTCCCTGCAGGTTAGTAATTCTACCCATTATTTATATTGGTTTGATTTGAGGTTTAAAATAATCTGGTGAAACTAGATAAGGCTCACCGTTCTGCAAAACCTTCATTTCATACAACTCTAGAAATACTTTAGGCTAAATATTTGGGATTTACCAAATTCTACCATCAAGGGTTTTCTCCTTAGACACAACTGGTAAAAAAAATCCCAAAAAACCTATTTGAGCAACATAATTGCTGATTATTTTTTACATCCTTGTGCATCATTAAAAATAACATGACGATGTTATTTTTAACATCGTTAAAAATGTTAAATAACATTAAGCATAGAGCAAAATTTGTTCTCCAAGTGGATTGGGAGGCGCAGTTCTTCTCTGGTACCAAATCATTACTAATCCCACGCCGTGCGCTCTCTGCATCTGCATCGCCAGCATAACGTACAGCAACATTTGTGCTACAGCCCATCCTTAGTGAGCGACCACCTGCCCCAAGCGCCCATTACAAATGGTATTAAATAACCACCTCTCCAGCGTGACCAGAGACCACCCAGCATTTGGGCAGCAACTTCTCAGCTTCAGATTTTATTGCCCACGTGGCGTGTGCACGCAGCTCCCTGCGCTCCCAGGGGAAGCCCCGCGTGCACCCATGGGTATCAGCCGAAATCTGCCCAGGTCAGAGTTTGTGCACGGGACACGGGCGCTTTCTGTTATTCGGCATATTAAGCAAAGATTTTACACGAGGCAACGGTTAAATAATGCTGTGCACTTAACACGTGTCTGAGCATGTCCATCCTGATTTTGCAGAGCTCTTAAGTATCTGCTTAAATTGATGCATATGCTTAAGCTTATCCCTGTAGAGTTAAGCATGAAAAGTATGTATTTAACCTTAAACATATGCTTAAATGCTTTGCTGAATGGAGACCATAAGGCCTAATCCAGTGATCATTTAACCCAATATCACGTTATTTTGGTGGCTGCTGTGTGTGTCCATTCATCGTACGAGTACTGTTAGATAGATGAAAAAATGGAGCAGATATACCAGTGTTTTGTTAACATGGAGCCCTTTATATGCAAAACCCTTTTAATTTTAAGTATTCTGCTAAAGCTATTTTTAAATAGATAGGCAGTGTCAATTTTTTTTCTATAGTGGTAATATCCTAGTATCTTTTTTTCAGGTTTTCTGATATATCTTGCTGCACGTGGCCTCTGCATTCCTACACGCAGCATCTGAACTCCTGCTCAGCTCTGTTTAATAAAATAACCTGTCTCGCTGTGGAAGAAACTATTTGTTAGCCCTGCGGATGTCTCATGGTGTGTGGTTTGCTGACAACTCTAGCTGAAGCAGGTGACTTTCCAACGGGAAAAAAAGGAGAAGAAAACCCTGATGGCCACCTCTGCCTCTGTGCAAAGCCAAGCTCCTCCGCCTGCCTGGGGGCTGCAGCAGGCACGTGTGGGGATTTTTCAGTTTGCCAGGGCAGTTCTTGAGCCTTATTTTTCATAACCTGTGGATTTTTTTAACAGATAGGCGTAGCTTTTCCTTCCTGATGGCTGCCTTTGTCTCCCCCATCCCTGCTGCTGTGCCCCCTTCGCCCTGCCAGCAGCCCTGAGCCTGGGGACGGGTCCTGGGCACCGAGTGCCTCTGCACCTCCCTGCCAGCCCCTTGTGTGACGCCGGGGAGCCCCTGCCCGTGGGTGTCCTCATCAGCGCCAGCATAAAGACATAAGAAAAGGCTCAACTCGTGTCCAGCTGAAAACCCATCTATTCCCATATCTCAGGTAACACCAGTAGCAGACACCGAGGAAAATGACTGAGGGATTAAGTGAGGCTGGAGCGACCCTTCCTTTGAGATACTATTTTGGTTTCCAGTGACCCAAGACAGAGGTGATATCCTTTATTTCAGCCCTGGGTGGACTTTGTGTCCATTAACTTGTCTGATTGTGCCTCTTTCCTGATTTTTACTGAAACTGCCCGTTGCGCCCTACGGTAGCCCATAGCTGCAAATGCTCATCCTAATTTATTGGGTGCCAGGTCCATTGCTGTGCCAGAGCAGTGAGCAGCACACGAGCAACCGGGGCAGTGGGGCTTATCCCCTTTTTCTAAACCTCCTCTCTTTCTACTGAGCAGAGGGTAGAGCAGCCTCAAGGGACCTCAGTCTTCTTGTAAAATATACTTATAGACATACCCCTTTCTCAAGTGCTTTGGGACTTACAGACGAAGGGAAGCCACTGTGTGTTATTGTCCACTTATTGAACCGATCGGTCAATACTTGGCTACCAACACCCTGTGATTCAAAGAACTTGGCTGAAACAGGAAGACTATTAAAAAAAAAAAAAACAACGGCTTTTTTGGCTGTTTTCCCCCCGTAATTGTCATCAACAGCTGAGTCCCTAACTGAGGGAGGTTGGCAAAATTTTCCTGATTCATCCAAAATAGCCAGAGGGGGATCACGTTTGTGTGTGTTTATAATTTAAATTAAAATATTTCTGCAGCAATTTATAACTTATATGTTAAGGCTATAGAAAACAGGACAAGAACATACAGCTCTATATAAGTAGAAGCTCCTGCTAATTTTGCAAACCTCCCAGGCTCTTTCCTTTGCTAGAACATAAAGGGAGATAACCCACGTTTTGTTTGGTTTGACGAAGTCGCTCGCTCCCAGACTGGGAAGCCGTACGCCAGCTCTCGGTCTGAAGTGGCTTTTTGTGGCTGAATTAGAAACCCTTTAAAAAGGTTTGTAATGGAAATGCTGACAAACGGCACTGAAAGTGGCACTAAATGAGCAGCGCTATAATATTTTGCAACTTTCTAGGAAGTTTATAGATAGCGGGTAGTGAGTTAGGCTGGCTGGAAATAGACTCTTAGCAATCCCGGTTCTCATATCCCTTTGGTGCACATCCGTAATTTCAAGTTCAAAGGCAGGGGCAGGAGCTGTGGTCCTCACCCCGGCGCAGAGGCTGGCCCCGTCCCCAGCCTGGTGCAATCGCTGCTGGGGTGACTCTGCTGGTGGCTGGAACCAGCAGCTCCGAGACACGCCACCGCGCCGGCTCGCTCCCCTGGCCTATAAAATCAGGTTAATATTTCTGTGTCTCTCACCAGGTTATTGTAAAGCTGAACAGGGCTGTTATAATATTCTAGATTTTACACCAGATATCTAAAACTTTCTGATGTTGTTTAATATATGGTTTTCTTCATGAGGTTTCCTTCTATGGCAAGAAGCATCTTCATGCTCTCTATTTTCCTTTGATTGAATACTCTTTTTTACGTTGGATATCTTTTAGCGTATGACATACTTGTTAATTATTTTGTGTATGGATTGGCACTGAGCACAGCATTTTATAAACCAAAAAGAGTCTCTAGGTGAGTAATGGGGCTAATCTACATACACATATAACGAAATACTTAGAGGGGAGGATACTGGGTTGTACAATAGGGACATGGCTGGTTGGGACGTACGCAGCGGGATGCTTTCGCTGCCGCTAAAATCAATAGCAGGTCTCACGGGTTTCAGTGGGAAGAGATATGAATTTTTAAAATGCCCCATTAAGAGCCCAATCCTGCCACCCTTGCTCACATGAGAAATCCCATTGATATCAGGGAGTCTATTTGCCTGATTAAGGACTAATTCTGTGAATAAGGATTTGCAGGAAATGGCCTTATCTCTTCTGCATACCACAGATCCTGCTCTCTAAAAGTGTTTGCTGTAAGCGCTTATCGTTTATGTAAGTGCCCTTCAATGGACATTTATATAATGGGGTAAATATTTAAAAAGTTGTGCAGCGCTTTAGCTATGCAGGGCTACAGGACATGAACGCTGCTGGCTGGAGCATCGGGCACGTTTTCCCCAGGTGCCAGGAGTTATAAAAGGAAAACCGTGTGACTGCAACAAGGTTTGGGAAACACGGGGCCGTGCAAGAGGGATCTCGATATTAGCATTTTTTAAGTGGTGTTCATGGGGGCATAAAATACACCTCTGCTGAAAATCTGACTAAAACCGGCTCAGAAATAATGTAGTTGCTTAATAATAAAAGGTTTGTTGTAACTTTGCTTTCTGGTGAGCTGTCAAGTGAAACTTCAGCCTTATAAATAATGGCGTTTCAAAAGGAAATCAAGAGGGTAAAATGTTTTGAGAGGATGGCGAAACCCTGAAGAGTCTGTCTTTCCCCAGAATATAAATATGCCATTATTTATGAACATTACCGGAAAAACACGTGCAGTGACTAAGAGGGTTTTCTTTTTTTTTTTAATTTGAATAAACTCTTGCATTGTTTGTTAGTCAGCAGCAGAAACTACAGTTAACAAATTAATGAAAACCAAGTGATGCCTTTGAAGAATTTTTAAATGAACCTGAACTGCTGCCTAAGGCTACTTGCTCAAAGTGAAAAAAAAAAAAATTAAAAAAAAAAAAATTAAGGTGAACTAGCCACTGTTACTAAGAGTCAATTGACAGAAGGCATGGGTCATTAATTTTGTGTCCTTTGTTTTGTCAGTTTGTTTTTGTGAGGCCTGGTAGAGAAAGTAAAACCAGTCAAGCTGAAAATTGTCTGCTCTGTAGCTTATTTCCCCTCCCAGCGTGCCCTGACCCAGGGGAGCGGGCTGCGGGGCCGCGGCCCTCCTGCCCCTCTGCGCGCTCCCGCGCCCCCCGTAATAGGTAATAGGGTTTTGTTAGCGGAACGGTTAATTCTGCCCTAGCTCAGCTTTAATCATGTGCAGGTTGCGTACGTCGGGAGGAATGAAACGTCTTCCCGCGTGCAATAATTTTAGCGAGGGAAAAAGATCCCGCGGTGCTTTTGGCCTTAAAGTAAACTCTGACCGAGAGTCAGAAGAAAAAAAAAAAAAAGCTGTGACCAAAGGGAAAAAGAAATATATTAGTAATTGTCAAACATCCTTGCAATTATTCCTTTTTCTCCTCCACCTGTGCATCCTTCCCACCCGCCTCCCTGGGGTGCCAGCGTGGGGCCGGGATGCCGTAGGGTGAGGACCCTGGTGCCCGGCCACCGTACCCCAGCACCTGGGTGGGATCGCTTCTCTCGCCAACACCCCATGCAACTCCCGTGAGGCTGAACTCGTTTATATTTACATAAATCCTGAATATCTTCACTGAAATAATCATAGCTAGTCCAGTTTTATACGGATTAGGAGTGTGTTAGCCCTCTGATGGTGGTGGGATCGGAGGTCCTTCAGCTGGCACAGACCATGCCCCCGTGTGGTCCACGCACAGAGGAATGCGTTGCTCTGCAGATAGTTTTCTCCTTAAAACACCAGAACAGTCGGTGAGATTCAGAGAAAGCAAATATTACACATGTGCAACCAAATCCCATAAAATTAGCAACAAACCCACTTTTCTTTCTCTACTAGAGATACGGTAGGTGATAGGTAGTCATCGGATACACGAGGCAGATGCTCGTTGTTTTACTTTTCCATACCAAGTGCACCCACGTGAGACCCGGCAGCCCTCCAACGTGACCAGTCATTTCTGTGGCCGCCGAGCTGAACCCACATAATCTCTCCCCAAGATTTGAAAGATAAATGTGAGCCCTTGGTACGTCGTTATAGCAAATTAACTTGTTCCTCTGCGCCTGTAAGGCTGAGGTAGATAATTGAATTCCTCTTCATTTTTGGTTTGAAATAATCTTTTTCATCATTAGGCTGGTTGCCAGAAGTGGGTGTTTGTGGCCGGGTGTTATTGGTAGGGCCGAGGGCCAGCGTGCTCATAAACAGAGAAGTGACATAATGTCTTTGGTATAATGAGACAGCTTAATGCAAAGCACCGCAGGAATTGGGGGACACGCTTCAAGAATGGAAATAAAGTGTATGGAAAATGTGCATTTAGTGCTCTGTCAAAAAGATAGTAGAAAAAACCCACCTAATTGATTAAATACTCTTGGAACGTGGTTGTATTACGAAAAATGATTACTTTAGCTCCATTATCTTAACGTTCATTGGAAATAATTGCAATTAATTGAGTAACCTTTAAACCAACAGTTAAAATTGATTTTGACATATGCCAAAACCTCGCAGTTTTGGCATTGTCTTCTAGACGCTGGAGGTTGGTGGGAATGTGCTAAAAAGGTCTTTCTTCCTGTTGAGAGATCGCTAACATTTTTTTGTTGTATAATTTAGTATTGATGTTGCTTAATATTTGTTTTTAAGAGACCAAAACAGTTTGCTGAATCACTTTCATGGTTCATTAAAGCAAAAGCTGCAGCTTCTGTTCTGACTGCCTAGATAACATTTTCAGATAAACACAATTTCCTGGAGTTTGTGCTTTTTTTGTGTGTTTTTTTTTTGTTTTGTTTTCTCCTAGGTCAAGCCCAGAACCTTTACCTTATGAAACAGATTACGCTTTCAAAATATTATATGTTAAGTGTGCGTTTGTTGCTTGTTATTATCTATAAATCAGATGCAGAGTCTTAATGCCCAAGAATGTTCCGTTAACTCTAAAGAGAAACGTTCACTTTTATATAGGAAAAAAGTCTGGGCAGACAAGTTGGAAGTACCAGATGGAATAGGTTGTGCCACACGGATTATAAGATTTCCCCCCCTCCTCCCTTCTTATTGATGTCTTAAATTGAACATGTTCCATCTGTCTGCTCTCAATAATGAATGGTAACTTTTTTTTTCTTTTATTGTAAAGGTAACAAATTCCATATAGAATAAATTAATTCAAGCATGTAATGAAATGTGCTAGGAGTGTGTGTGTGTGTGTTGGAATTACGTGTAGAAATCTAACACAGTTTGTGAACTGCAGCAGGTAGGACTAGTGGCAGAATTGACAGCTACTCAGGGAAGGGCAGCTAAAAATTGCTATTAAAAATGATGCTAGGAGAAGCTTGCAGCAAGAACCTTGGGATCTCATAGGAAGGGAAATCAGAAATTCAGTTATGGCACAAGTGTTTATTCTATTTAACAGTACTTGGATGTAGGGCTTTCAGTCGTGTCAGGTCCCCTTCTAGCATGAAGGGGCTGTAAGTAGGTAGAAATGTGGTTTTTACCTATATTAAGGCCTCTTCATGCTGCTGGAAGGAAACAGACCATAATGTCCATTAGGCTTCAGCTCCCTCTGCATCTTCTGAAGAGGATGAACATTGTGCTGTTAGACCAAAAGCATTTTTAATTTCTCCTCACTGGAATAAGTCCAAAGGATATAAACTTAAAGCAAACTCAAGTGCTTCATACACTGAAGCAAAACAATGTAACCTTTTAACGCAGTGATGAGCTGTTGGGTTTCAGAGACTGATATGTTTGGTTTGAGATAATTCCCTGTTCCTGCTCGAGAGTGCATTTTACTTTCTCTTCTTTACTCTGTAGTGGCTTGAGATAAAGGCACTGTGCCTTTTTTGCACATGTTGCTATAAATAGAGAATTAAACGCAGTGCTTTCAATGCCAAAACAGGGAACACTTTGCTGTTAAAAGTTGATTTTATTTTCATATGAACACACAAATATATGTATTTTTTTTTCTCATCTCGATGAATTTTAAAAGGCTGGCTCTTTAAACTTTTGGGAACAGTTGGTTTTGATTTTGGATGTAATAATCTTTTCTTTCTGTGACAAGGGTTTTTATCTGGAATTGGAAATTACTCTTTCTTTACTTACAGATAATTGATGCAGACCGAACTTGTTAAAGTCAAAACAAACAACTTGGTTCTTTATTACATGCTTATGTGCTTAGTCACCGGCTTTATATTAGATTCTGCAAATGGTACAATTTATGCAGTGACATGTCGGAGACTTAATGTTGTAATTTTCCTGTTCCTAACGGAGAATTAAGAACCTGGAGAAGCTCGGAGGTTCACATGCACAGAATCCCTACTGCTTGGGTGCAGAGGTCTCGCAAAAATTTAGTAAGTGAGAAGGAGAACAAAGATCCTTAGTTGGGGAAAAAAAATTGGATAGCCTGTGGCTGAGAAGCTGATTGGGACAGGTAGGCACAGTGGGGCGCGGGATAATGAGGCACATGGCAAATGTGATGCACAGATGTGAAGCCAACTGTAGCTTTGGTTCCAGGAGCCGCGCATGCCACGGCGCTGCGCCTCGGGGCTATGTCTACACCAGAACATTTGGAGCAGTAAACGACGGGCAACATTAGGTTCAAATTAATCTATTACTCCAGAGCTGTGAAATGTTGGTTGCTTGTTGCGGAATTACATTGCCTCTGGGTGAAATGTTTTAGGGAGATTTTAATGCATGCTCATGGCTCGCAGAGCAGATTAAGAGGAGAAAGGGAAATTAGAAGGGTTAGGAGGGCTGTTGAGGTGCACATTTCTGGTTAAAGTATATGAAAAGAGTATTACATATTTTGCAAACAGGCCTGCTCTCCTGTTGGCCACCTGCTGGGACTGAAATATCCTACGCCGTAATGAAGGCAGGTTTGCAGAAGCCTTGTAAATAGTTTAGAAAGCAGATAGAGGCGACATTGGCCTTTCCGGAAAATTTGGGAACATTTCTTCTACCCTGCCCCGGGCTCCCTAAAGCCCCGGCCAAGACAAAGCCAAACTTGGACTCTCAGCTATTTACCGCTTCAATTTTGACTGCGCTGCTAAATGACAGGTAGTCTCCTAAAGTTTCACAACACGTTATTAGGACTGAGTAATCAGATCCAAGCTGTTTTCCCCTGGTACCTAAGTGGTCCTGGCAGGCTCCTTTAAACAGATCCGTGGTCCAAACGGACGCGTATTCCAAGCTGTAGTGTAAGATATTCTAAATCCGCATCAATTAAATAAACTTTATTCGATCAGCACAAACTGTTTGGAACTATCTATAAAGAATATATTTCTTTTACTATATTGTTGCTTTTCTTATAAAAACACTTAATTGAAATGCCTAAGAGCTGCCCAGGACAAAAGTCAGTAAAAAGCCTAGAATAGAGTTTATAGGGGTTGTCTATGTACATAATTAAATCCTTCAGGCACTTTAAAACTCTGCAAAATAAATGGTTATGCAAGAATGGCCTGCTGAGAGAAGAAATGCTTGTATCAGCTTTAAGCAGCTGCTCTCTGCTCGGTGTTTCTGGGCTGGAATGAGAAAACTATTAGAAGAGGGGACGACTGCAAGCCCCATACAAATCATCTTTGTTACTGACGCTTCGGGGAGTGCTTTACGGTGGCTGTCAAGCCCAACACAGAACTTGGGCTGTGCCTGCAAAAGTCAACTGGCGTTATTTAAAAGGGAGATGGTAGCGGCAAAGCCAACGCCTGTGCCCAAATAACGTTAGGGGCTGGGATGGAGGGAGCTGAGCCGGGAGTTAATGCGGGTTGCGGGGAGGCACTGCCGGGCGAGCGTGCGGCTGAGTCCCGGGTCTGATGGAATAACAGAGGTTAATTGCTTGCAATGGTCTATTGCTGTAATAGGAGTAAAAGGGGAGGACTGTACTTAGATTTGATTTCACTGTTCTTTAGGGAATATAGATCGAGGGGGTGGGATTGTTATTAGGGGCAAAGGAAGTAGTGCTAAAAAAAGAAGAGTTTAATGAATGTAACCAATAGAAAAATTGTAGGTTTGTTTCTCCCTCTGGCCCTCAAAGTTATGATAAATGATAGCACAAGGAAAAGATAACCTACCATGAGAGTAGGATCACCAAGGCCAAATACTAAAACTCCCAGCTGACTGCCCCATACACTGCAGCCTCTGTTCGTGTTTATTTTTTCTGCTCACTCTTGGTTTCGTCAATCAGTATGATAGACGATAACTCCTGACTAGAGCAGCCTGTGTCCTGCTCTCTCACGGTGGGTAGCATGTTGTGGTTGGCGCCGTGCAGTCGGAGGATCACCCGCATCAGAAGCATCAGGGGATGAGGTAGGGAGCAGTCTTCCAGCAGCCCAGCCCCTGGGAGAATCGCAGGCAGCGGTGTTATCAGCACGCAGCCGCGCTGCCAAGAAAATGACCACACATTAGTAGCTTTGTTTGGGTAGAGTCTAGGGGGGATGTCGCTCGCAAAAACCGAGACGCTCTCTTTCTGTTAAATCATCCCGGTTGCGAGTGTTAAAAGATAGCTTGTTCAAAAAGAAACCATACGCGGCTTGCCCCAGGCGAGGCCGCGACAAGGCTGCGAGCAGCGAGGAATTTGTAATGCTTTATGTCTTGAGAGGCAGGCACGCACCCGTCTGTCTTGAGACAGCAACAGGTTTGCCGCTCGCTTCTGTGCCGAGCCATCTTCGGCCGTGCCCGAGGGCAGCCTCGCCTTCCCTGCCTGGCCTTTCCCAGCCCCTTGCCTTGCGTTTCCTTTGCCCCTGCCTTGCCTTTCCTCCTGCCTTTCCAGGAAATCTGTAAAAGAGAAAATAGGCTTTTGCTGGCCGCTGACATGTGAAAGGCTGCTCATTAAGCCAACAGCTCATCAGATGGATGGAATTTCCTGCGCACTATCCGCAGATCGCTAGCGTTGTTTATCTCCTCTCTCGGCGCTGATATTCGCCGTGTGCGTCGTCGTCGTCGAAGGTTTTGCTCCTATTTCACTAATTAAGGAAAATAGAAAGTGTGTTTACTATTGCTGAAACCTCAGCTTTTTGGGGGGGGTTGGTAGGGCCTCTGGGGCCATTTTATTTTCGAGCCGAGCACACCCTGCCTCCCCCAGCGAAGGAAGTAGCCAATGTGAAATTCTTTTGATATCTTGTGATGTAGCAGTGGTCAAACATTTCCTGTTCAACATTTTTTCCAATGTATTTGTGGTTCTTTCCCAGGAACAAATGTTTCAGGATTTTGGTGGACTGGGCTTTACCAGACACTTCAGGCAAAGCCGATAAATGCATCCACCTCGGAGCGGGGCAGCTGATGTGACCGCACTCGCTCCGAGCATCCAAATGGGCTTTTTAGGAAATAACCCCGCGTGTGCTTTCCCGCTCAGTGTAAATTTCTTAAATGAAACACATCTTTCCTCATTCTCACTGGTCTCTCCTTAATAACTACTGCTCTGTGTTGAGGTGAAATTTAACACTAGAATATTAGTTTTATTCCAGCTAATTATGTTACTGCTCATGAACCCTTGGATTTAGGGTTGGTCTGTTTCTAGTTATCCTGCCAAGTTTTTTACTTGACGGAGGGGGTCTGTTTCATACTACTTGGCCTCCCAACCTTTGTAACCCCTGGTTTCCTCTCTTTTCTGAATCCCAAGTTTATGTTCTCCCCTTCTGTGAAAAGATTGAAAGCTTGCTCAAGTACAAACTGACCAAAAAGCAGTAGTAATTTTTAGTAGATCTTTTCTTAGCAAAATATTTTTGCTGAAAAAGAAGGTAAATGCAGTTGTGACTGCTGATAGAAAGGAATCCAACTATTAATAAAAAGCAGAGAGGGGTTTTGAAACAGGGCTTCCACTGTTACAATGGAGACACTTTCTATTACTTTATTTAGTGCAACACCTGTGGCTGCTCACATTGCTCGTGGCTGAAATAGTCCAGGTCTACGCAGAAAAAAATACTGCAGTTTCATTAACTTATTTGTACTTTATGTCAGTGCTGTAGCGAGGGCCGGGCTCACGGGCACCAGGCTTGCGGGGGGGCCCGGGAGCAGAGCTGGTGTGTGACGGATGGGACCTGGTGAACAGGGGTCCCGTGCTGGGACTGCTCGGAGGATGCACGGACGAGCCCAAATCCCGTGAGCCGTGAGCGAGTGATCACTTGTGTGACCCACGCGCCACGAGTGGGGTCCGTGTGCATGCCCACCCCGAGCATCCCGGCTGGTGCCCGTGTTGTGGATGCTTTGCTGCATGTGCACCCCGCGCCCAGGATCCCGCTGCCTCCTGGCCTGGCTCTGCCTACAGCTGGAGCTCTAATCGGAGGGGAAAGTGGAGTTAAAAGCACAGCAGATGATAGAAGAGAAACCTCTTAGGTATCTGTACGCTCAGATTGTCCCAGGAAATATCCTTGAATGATTAGACTTCCCTAGTTGAACCTCTTTGTGTTCCTGCTTTCTATAAAAGAGATGCTCAGTGTTTTCAAAGTCAGATACTGCTGCTTAAATTGAAATGAGAATATGTTATCTGAGTTTTGGCTGCTCCCTGCGTGCCCAGACCTCTGGCCCGCTCCTGCTGCCATTCATGCCTCAGAAAATGATCTGCTGCCTTCTGCTGATAGCCCTGCAATTAGTGTCCACCTCCCTCCTAAGGACAACCACGTTACCTCAGTGGGGTGTAAGTAAATAGATGTATTTCCTAAATCTCATGGTTACTTTCTGCCAACCACCATTCCCATTAGGTTTTAGTCTCTGGTTTCCCAATGCTCATACAGACTGCGACTTTGTGTATTGTGCCTAAAAGCTGTAATTGTCCGTTCTACATGAAATGCTGCTGAAGAGGACCTGAATGTACCATCCTCATAGTCGGGCTGTGAGAGGTGTATGGGAGTGTTTATGCAAAAAGAACTAATTCTTTCTTTTAAATACCGGGAGCAAGAGGGATTCAAATGCGTATCATAGCTGTTAGATTCTAATTGCTCTGAGCATAAGAGAACCAGCCAATGGTGCTTTATTTGTTTGTGGATGAAAGTGGATTTTGAGCATATTCAGGAAGTTTTAAAAAGGCAAACAGGACTCAGGTGCTTACAGGCTTTAAATGGGCCTCCTTGGACTCTCCTCTTGGTTTCCATAAAAGTTAACTCCTGAGATTTATCCTGGAAATAGAACAACGTGTCTAACAAAATAATTTACTTTCTGCTTGATAAATATATGGACAGTAAAACACTGCTAAGCTGGTCATTGAAATTAGGGGCAGGAAATGGGATTCCCGTGTTTTGACACTGTAGTGAAAGAGCTTCTGAATCCAAAGCGTGGGAAAAAGTTGCTTTGGCTCTTTATTACTGCATTTCTATAGGCAAGATGATTTTTAACAAACAGGTTTAATCACAAGAAAACAATACAGACTTACTTGAGCTAAATTAAAGCATGTTTAAAAATTCTATATATATCCAGCACTTAAAGTCAATTTATTGTCTTGACCAACATAATTCAGCGATACGCACTTCTTTTAGCTCATATTTCAATATGAGTTTTATTGGCCTTTTATAGCCTTGCTCAATTCAAACCAGAACGTGCTGGGGCTTTCCCAGCCCTGACTCCTCTGGGTCCAATTCTGTTTTTCTTCTTCAAGATCTGATTCTGCTCCCATTGTATTCTAGGACAAAACCTCCAGTAATGTCAGGAAACCAACAGCCTTTATTCCCACTGAGGCTGGTGGGAAGCAGAGCTGGGTAAGAATTGCCAGGTTCTTCTGTTTTCTTAAACTAAACAATCCAGACTCCTTTGGTTCCCTCTCGTAGACGGTCTGTCCGAGTAACGCTATTGTGAACCTGTTCCAGTCTGAATTTTATTCGACGTGGGTGACTCAATTGCATGTAGTGTCCCGGAGATCCCAGCAACGTGTTGTGTAATAGAGTGAACAATCTCTTGCCTTAATTCATCCAAGAGACACTTTGGCCCTTATCAAGGTGTGCCTCATTGATACCATGTAGTCATCCCTAATCACCACTCCGTGAGACTTTCTTAGTCCTAAAGGGTGAAGGACGAGTTTCGGGTTTGTGACAGATAACTTGCTGTTTTTATTATTAAATGTCAAACAATTTCTACCCTTTTTGTTTACACACCCCTACTTTCTGTGATAAAATCACTAATGAAAGCATTTACAAGAACAGTGGGAAGACTGACCTATAGAAAAGTCCATTAATAATCTTCCTTCAACCCATGCCACTGGCCCTTTCCTTCCAATAACAACTTCTTGACATTTCCAGACAAGCTGGAAGATAACTGAAAATCATGTAAGAGAAGATCTGGAATAAACGCAAGGGTTGCATAGTCTTCAGCATCGATTTGCAAAGCCAAGTGTGCAGTAAGCTTATATTGCAAGCTTTTATAAGTGAGAAAAGCCCCACCGGACCTGACAATCTTCCCGAACAAAAAAAAATGCCTTGAGGTTTCCCTAAAGAGGCTAATGAAGAAAAGACTGCCTTGCTGGAAATGCAACATACATACATTATTACTTTGCAAAGTGATTTTATATTAGAAGGTCACGCGCAAACTGTTCACCTACAAGTGAGGAGCACTTCTCCTTTTGTTCCACGTGACATGCAAAATTTCACCTTCAACTTTGAAATCTTTTACTATAACTGAAGGAACACAAAGATTTGACCGTCCTCTCTGTCCGGTGGCTTTCTCTGCATAGTCCTTCTTCCCATGAATTTAAAATAGTTTGCTTCCAAAATGTAAAATCACACTGAATTCAAGTAAAGTGACAGCATGCACTGGTTCATTACATTATGTGTCAGAGTAAATCAGTGGTCCCCCAGCTCCTTTTTGTTAGAGATCTCCTCTGCGATGGCTTGGCAGATTGGCACTGCTTCTGTCTATCTCCCATGTCACCTTGCTTCCTACTCATGTACAATTACGCTCTACATATGAGCTGCTTTTGCCACTTGCTCTGGTTTAGGTCCCTGCAATACCAAAGAGAAGCTGCTTTGCTTTTAAGGCACCAGCCACGGACGTGTCCTTGAATCTCTTTTACAGCTTTCCTCTGATCTCTATCTTTCCCTCTACCGAGAAGAGGAGGAGAAAATATGTAATTTGGGGTTTGCTCTGGGTTAGCAGTGTTATGAGTTGTGCATACAATGTCTGCATTTTTCATCTGAGGATTGCTGAAAAGAATTGGGAGTGTGAGACAAAACAAATGACTAGACTATTAAAATATCTGCACTCTTTTAGGTTACTTATGCATGAAGATGGATGGGCTTGAAGTTTCTCTGAAGACCTTACCCTTATGTAAAACTTTATCTAGCTGCGTAACCTTTGCTATGGCTTCTTATACGAAATTAATTTATTTTGCAAAAAGTTAATGACTTCCTTTGGCTGTAATTTTTGCCGCCATTTCTGCCATCCGATGCGCAAGCTCTGCTATGGATTCGGTAAAGACAGACCTGTTCACAGCTGAGAACATTATCTCACCCAGCTGACTTACCATGAGTTTCCTTATCATATGCTGTCACGCTGCATTGAAGGCTGAATGTTGCTTTGCATTTGAAGCCTTTAGGATTAACATTGACAAGGAGGGGGAAAAGGGCTCGGGGGAAGTTTGTTTGATGCCTCTCGTGGTGAGGATCCAATGCCTCCGGCAATACGCTTCTACTCGTTTTGGGGATTTTATTTGATAAGACCCTCCCAGGACTTTAGAGGTCACAAATAATTTGCACGCACTGGTGGATGAGGATCTGCTGAGTTGTATTTTTTGTTCATAGCAAAATTGGAGGCTGTGGATCCCTTTCCACTCCCACAACACTCCAGTGCTGATGTATGGTCGCGGCGGAGTACAATGCGCTTCACGCTGATGAGATGCCGGTCCCGGCTGGAACAAAGGGACGTGTCCATGGGGTGAGGCGGGACGCCAGGGCTGGGCTCCGGCTCCCCGGCCCCTCGAGCTTCATTCAGCAGCAGCGTCTCGCGGCCGCTTTGTTTATTTGTTCAGCGATTACGTGTATGAGCTTCCAGAATTTATGAGATCAGAGGTCAAGTGAAAGGTCACAGTTCACAGGTCAAGTGAGAGGCTAAAATTTGTGAAACCAAGGAAATGACAGGACAGTGCCAAGTGAAAGGTCAAAAGTCAAGTGAAAGGTTCAGCGTGGATGAAAGCGAGCAGCCTGTGTGCCGGCCGGACCACACACCCAAGCAGGCCCATACCAACGTCCTCAGCATCAAAATGCGGCTGAAATTTCATTCCCTGGCATAGACCCGGGACAGGAGATGGGCTGAGCGGGCCCAGGTCCCTCAGATCAGGCTCCAGCGCTGGCTGTGGTGGTGCAGTTTGAGGTTCATTGCGGTTGATTCAATCTTGGGCTTGAATAGGTATTGACGGCGATGAATTTTGAGCTTTTCTCACAAAATTTCCATCAGGCTGTGACAAGTCAGAGTCAGATCCTCTCCTCTTGCCAATAGTTCTAGTTTTATTTCTCTAGTACGAGTCAGCGCCAGTTCGGCCTCCTCACCTCTTCCACTTCTGCTGCCGTATTTGCATGCAAAATCATTCTTGTATACATGTAAACCAGATCAATCGAGATGACCGTTCCACATTTGAACACTGTTGCATCAGAGAACAATAATTTCCATTTGATTCTCATTTCAGCGTGCTTTCCTAACAGCAGCTCGAGCCAGCAGGGCACACGCTTACTTCAGGCTCCTGGTTTGTCCCTTAGGGATCTGTAATTGTATGTGCAAAGCTTTCCTATCTTTTTTTTTTTTTTTAATAAGTAAAAAACAGAACAAAATTCAATGTTGGCCAAGACATCGGTCCATCTAAAATAGCTGCTTTTAGCCTTGCCACTGTTTTGAGATGACTTTTGTCCTGTTTGTGTTTCAAAGAGTCATGAAATTTGTAGTATCCTCATGAGCTGCAAGAAAGAAAAAATACAAGGAAAAGTGATGTCACCCTTCCTTTCCTCTAGTCACCCCTTTCTTCAGAAAGACTTCAAACAAAACAATGAAGTCCAGTTTTTAACACGGGACATTAACCAGTTAGCAGAACAAAGTTAGTATTGGCACACCTTGTAATGGCATAAAGGACTGTTACAATAATTAGTCTCCATATTAAAAAAAATGAGGCCTTCTTTCCCTTCCTAAACTGCTTCCTTGCTCTCATGATAAGCCACGGTCCCTGGTGACATGACTCCTGGAATTTGTCTTCTCAACAGTTGTCTTCTGTTGAGTTAGGTCCCTGAGAAGGGGACTCATCTCCTGGTCAGAAAAAGAGAGGAGAAACAACTGTTAATTGGGACAGTAGGGGAATGCAAATCAGTACTTTAGTTCCTAGAGTTGGTGGTCCTCAAAATGCTTTATCTTGCCTACACCATTTGCATCCTTTCTAGACTCGATTTCAACCTCCCAGTGTTTGTCCAGCTTTCCAACCCCCCTCAGAAAATGTGGGATGTGGAGTGAAACATTGTGTCCTTGATGAGAGAGATCAAGATCTTGATGCCAACCTATGTCTACTCACAGACTTCCTAGAAAATTGATGTTTATGCTGATTAAGAGCAAAAAGAGGTTCAAAACTGCAAGAGGCCACCAGTTGGTCTTTGATTTAAACTCAGGTCCACAGAAGGATTTAAGTGCTGCAGCACTGAGGTCTTCAACATCGAATTATTAAGCACCTAGCTTCAGCAATAGCTTTCCCGTAGCTATGCAGGAGTAACCTACTCCTTTGAGCAAAGTGGCCCACCTCCCGCAGACCCTCCTAGGTGTACCCCATTTGGGGATGGCAAAGCCAACATGCTATACCCATCTACCTTCACCATCAGGGACCACAATGACGCATATGACATCTTAAATCCCTCTCCTCTGCCTCCCGGTAGAGAGGTATAGGATGAAATTGGTTTCAAACACTTTGATTATATTAATGTCATGTTTGTTCCATGGGGAACAGAGTCATCTGCTGGCTGGTATTCCCCTGCTCCAAATTACAAGTGTTCCTTATTCTTAAGAGTGGCTGTCTTGTTAGGAATCACAGTGAATCACATCACTGTTCTCATTTGCTGCACGTGTGTTATCTGCCTTGCATGGTTCCCAGCAGTGTGGGGACAGTTTGTTGGGTGGGATGTTAATACCATTTATTTTTCCAAGCCTAACTAGGGGTATAAAATCCCTAGTCAAAATTCTGTCACGTTCTCTGAGCGCTGGTAAATGAGTATCTCCTTACAACTGTTTTCTTTCTAGCAGAAAAGTATAACTTGGTGTATTCACGTAGGAGTGTTCAGTGTTCTCTGGGAAATGGGACCGACAAAGAAACCTCTGAAGTCATCTAAGGCCAAATTCTTTCCACAGAAATCTGTATGTATGGGACCCGCTGAACTTGCACATGTATATCTGAGGGCAGATTTTGACCCTAGGTAAGCAAACAGCTACAACCAAAGAGTTGTTTACTTATCCTAAGTTTTGCCTTTCCTGGATATTAATATTACTCTCATAAATTTTGTTGAGCTACGCTTTCAAAAGTTAAGACTCCAGGCCCCAGAGGATGAAATACAGCAGCCCAATTACACACAACCAGAGTCAGGCTCTAAAAGACAGGAGTTTTTGAAAGACATGAACAATATTTAGAGAGCTGGTTAGTATTAATTCCTCTGGGAACTATAAGTCTGGCCATTAATAGGCTTAGAGTGATAAAAATGGCAATATGGTGTGCACGTATAGATGATATTGTCAAAAAGAAGCAATTAGTAGCACAGAAAGCATATGCACATATGGCGAGCAGGTTGAAATGAGAAATACTGCCAGCAAATATGATAACAGAGTTAATGGCAAAAGAAGAAGGAAACAGTAGCGCAATTTGTTCCTCACCTAAACAGAGCTAAGATTTTTTTCATCCAAACAGATTTTCTTTCTCCAATATTTTTTCATTGAAACAGATTTTCTTTCTCATTCTCTCTGGCTATTGCTAAGGTCCTGAGTCAAGACATCAGACAAATGCTTCTTGTCTACCTTCCTACATGTATTTGACTGAGACTAGAGAATGTGATTATTTGCTGGAGGATCTCTCAGAAATTGGGGTTGAAAGCCACGATCTGAGTCTCTCCGGAGTCAGTAGAAATACTGGCAACGGCATCCCAATCTGAAAAAATCCCCCCCACCCAGATCTAACTTGTCAAGAGTTTTAAAATGGCCAAATATTATGTTCCCTACCAACTCTTCTAATCTTGGCAGAGGAGTATTTGAGCCCAGATTTGCAGACTAATGGGCTCCAAGATCATGATTTCAGTGTTGTTTCAAGCAGGTACCAAACGGCTGGAGGGTGCTGCTTACAGAACGGGAGAGCCCGTTCTGATGTTACGGATAACGGACTGACTTATCTTCCAAGTGCATTCAATGCCTCGTATGCTTTCATCTTTATCTCATTATGCTCTTTGAGGGTTGAAAACTAGGAGTTTACTAAATGCTTACTTATAGCTAAAATGCTCTCTGTATCCTTGGGGGTGGGGTGGGGGGAAGAAAAAGAGTTATCATAAACATAGCCCTGCCAGCCTTTGAGCTGAGTGAGAGCTTTTGCATTTGGGCTTTGGAAAGGTACACACCTGTCACTCTAAAATGGAGCAGATGGGTTATAATCTTATCTGCTCACCCTAGATTTGTTGTCAGAAGGAAGTGAGGTAAAGGCAAGTGGTAAACGCAATGCAGTTTATCTGCAATGCGGGCTACGCTTTTCCCTCAATGCATTGACTAAAGAATGGTGAATGGGAACATTTTGACGTCCCCTGAACAATTGCGTCCTCAATTCTTATCTTACGTTGTTGAACGAATAATTGATATTATAGGAACAAAAGACGCTGAAAACAAACTTGGCCTGTCTTATGGTTTCTTGTAAGTTGAAATGCTATTTTGAATACTTTTCTCATTCTTACTAGTATGCTTTGGCCTGTTCACTACACTGACTGCTAGTGAAAAACACTAGCATTTGTTAAATATTTTGGCAAGACCTACCTAAGATAGTGCTATTCTCTTCTTTTGGACGTACTTCATGAGAAAAACCCGTGCAACCTGTGTTATTGCTGGTAAATAATGACTTTTTGTTAGTATTGCCTGCTGCTCTGTCCTATTTCATTACTCTCTTTCTTTTCATCCTACTAATTATTTAGAGGTTGTCGCACAGATCGTATCAATTGAATAATATACATATAATATAAAGAAGCCTCTACAGCAGATACCTTCTCTTGACGCTTTTGCCTCTGGAATTTTCCGATCGTGCATACGCTATGTGAAAACTACTTGTGCTTTCCTTAAGATTTGGTCTGCTAAAAATTGCGCATAACTTTAGAGATCCAGGTCTGATTATAGGGTCAGCAAAGGAAAGGGTAATCACTCAAGCTTCAGTGGGCCTAATCACTCCCTGTGGAGTGATAATTATTGTCCTTCACCACACTTAGACTGCAAGCAGTGTCTGCTCTGTCACATAGCTTTACTTACTTCCTGCCCTCTATTAGGATATTAAATCCTCCAACTGGCAAACCCGTTTGACTCTCTGGAATAAAAAACCATCAAAAAAAAGATGCTGTCCATTGAAGCAGAACGTTGAGATATTCACAGAATAAAATGCAGCACCTTATATATCATGCGCTAAGCGAAGCATCAGGAAAGTTTCCAGCATGAAAACCACTGAAAGCTATGTCAAATATGGGCATTTATCATTTGTATTTAGAAAACAGGAAATTATTTGGCCCATCTCGTCCTGACTGGAATGTAGAAGACGAATCTGGGACCGTGGAGCGTAATTATTTGCAACTCAGAATATGAAAACCTGCACACCACTACTGAAAGCAGGCCAAGAAATAGCTAAAATATCAAAATGATCTGTAAAGGAACAGAAGGTGCCAAAAGGTTGAGAGCTTGTTAAAAACTGACCTGCGCTTAAGGGCTTCATAGAAAATTTAGAAAGGATTGCAATCAGTTTGGGGGAGTTAGGGGAAAATATAAAACCATTTCCCAGCTTGGCAACTGGAAAAGACTGGAGTAAGCTGGAATTTGTATTTTTTATCTACTGGAAATATTAGATATCACATTGGTATGTTTATTTTCTAATTTCAGTAATGCAAGAATGGCAGTAGTATCCCACAAGCTGGGAATGCTTGCATGCTGGAGGTGATGCTGCTCATATCCCAAGAATTTGCTGTCTCTTAGTTTTTGGGGCTAATCTAAGGGCCACCAGAGTCAACAGGAGTCCTTCAGTGGGATTTGGATCAAACTCTTTAGTTCTATGTTTACATAATTATAAAACTCTTATGTCGGGAGCAGTTCAATAATGGGCAAGCACAAGCCAAGGTTTTCATAAATCCTTTCTACTGCCTATTTACAGAAGATATTTCTTCCTCCAGTCCCAGCTCCACTTTTGGCATTTTGCTCCATCCTACAATGTTTAGGTTGTCTGATGTCTCCAGGACCTGCAGAATCAGTCTCCCAGCTGCTGAAACTGGCTCCCAAGAAAACGCTTGTTGTGGTTTGCTCGTAGCACGCTTTGGAAAGAGAGCAAATAGCAGACTTGAGGACTGGAGCTGGTGTATTACAAAAATATCAGTTATACTTTCCAAAGATCTCACAGCTGTGAAACAGTCTTGACATGGCACGATAGAAGAGGTGCCACCTCGCAAGGATGCAGTTATGGTTGCTGATATGAGCAGATGCTGGAGTAATCCTGGAGATTTTCATGCTTGAGTCAGGAACTGAAAACCTATAAAAAAGTTCAGGGTGGAATTTGCTTTTGGGAAAAAGGCAATGAGAACTGTTAGGAAACGCACCAAAAGTTTTAAAAATGGATGCCTAAAGTTAGGTTCCTACACATATTTAGGGTTCTGAATAAGTTTTGTCTGATTTAAAAAAATGCTGGCTCTGGGGATCAACATGCCCAATTAAGAACGCTTCCCACTACATTTTAATGAAAAAGTAAAACTTAAAAACTAGATGATGTCTTTCACAAAGAAGCATCCATAAGAGAAAGACTTACGCAGCAATGCAACTGCTAGAACTGCAAAATGACCTTAGGAATCCACGTACTGCAAGTAAATATTTATTGCCGTTAAATGGTTGGCCCCAAAAGCAAGCATTTATATTTTGGCTAACCATGTGGAAACTGAGTTCACGCACATGTTGTCAGCCATAGGCCCTGCACCACATCATTAATCTGCGATAAGTATTTGGGAGGAAGAGGCTGGGTGTGTAGGAGGCTGTGCGCTTGGTCCCGCAGTGTGAAGGGGAAGATCATGTAATAACAGAAACATAGAGTGGGTGTCACGAAAAACAAGCCACTTACCTCCAGCAGCAGTGAAATTTATAGTAAAGTTCCTCTTCTTTTTCTACCCTGCATGAAAGGAATGCTGCAATAGAGATAAATATTATGTTTTGTACAAATATCTGCTTTCATGGCACTCACTGTAACACTTTAATTAGTATGTCCTCCTCTGAAGGACCAGAGCAACACCTCCTAAAACTTCAGTTATTTCCTCACTGCCTTTTCCCTTGTTATTCACATACTTATGAGATATTCTTTTAGTTCCGACATTAATTGATAAGCCTCACGTATGTATTATCATAGATGTCTTTAAAAGTGTAATAGAGTTTTTGAAGTCATTTCACCTGACTGTGAGACCGTTGATTACCACCTTTTCATGAGCAGCTGGAAGAACCAATACCACTGGCAAAATCAATGAGTGCGGATTTAAAAAAAAAAAAAAAAAAAGTGAAAGAATTGTACTAAAATCACCTTGAACTTTTGGAGTTTCTTTGTAATTTTTAGGAATTTGACTCAACATTGATTAAATCGGAGGTTACGATTTTGCAGAAGCCAAAAATGTATCCCTGAAGTGCTAAATTACTTTTGTTCTGAGTTAAAGCAATTTTTTGTATTATCCAGAAAAAAACCATGCCATTTTGGCAGGAGACTATGTAGAGTATGCATTTATCGTTTAAGGGATTTTAAAGATGGTGACTATAGGCTGCAGTCTGAGGAAAATGGAAGAGGACAGTTTTGCATTTCCCCATATGTATCAATACTAACATATTTATGGATTGCAACTTATGTTTTATAGAAGTGTTAGGGCTGAACCCAAGTCGACCAGTACAATAAGAATCAAGAGCTGTGCACATAAGCAGCACTCTCTATATGCTGTCCAAAGCTCTTTGGTATTTATGGTAGACTCAACTGGGTGAATGAGGGATACAATATTAAATTTAAAGTTGA
>NC_132940.1:62356500-62394000 GCF_034638445.1 Ciconia boyciana
AACTCTCTCATGCATCATACATTTGGATGTTTCGAAGAGCAGTGACTATATCGTTTCCCATGGACATGGCTCCAGGAAATGAATAATGCTCAGGAACAGTCAGAGAAGAGCCTGCAAAGATTCACCCGCCTCCTTCACTCCTTTGTTTCTCCTCCTCCACTTTGCATTCGTTTTTCTAAAATATGTTTTTCTATGGGAAAAAACCATCTGAAGAGTTTGCAGCCTGGGGAGTGGGATGGTTTCTGAGGTCCTCTGAGCTCTCCCACTTTTACTTCACTCTCTCTTGTTTCCTATTTATGTGGGTGGGCGCACAACTGATGCACTGCAGGTCCAAAGGAGGACTGACTCCAGATCTCAAGCACTCCTGACCCGGGGGCTTCTGCACCACCTTTCCCCAAAAGCTGTGCCACTTTGGGTGGTTATTTAGCAAACACACTGCTTGGAGGAGGCAATTTGTTTTTAACATGCCAACCCTTCTCTTTGTCACTTGCAACTTTCTGTGTCCCTAAAGGGAGATAAACCCAGGCTTGTTCCACCAGCATGTGCTGGGGCTGCTGGTGAGTTCATCCATCAGGAAAGTCAGAATAAATGTCTTGCTGCTTATGCAGCTTAAGGTGCCTCCAGTAAGGCTGGCTTTACTTTCAGCTGACATCGATGAATGGCAAAGGTCCTCGTCTTGTGGTTATCAGGTCTCCAGCAGAGCATCCCGTGGCTCCCAAGGGCCCACGCAGACAGATTTCCTTTCCAGAAAAAAACAAAGAGTGGAGACGTGGGATACATCCTATGTCTTCCCTGATATACTGCAGGATCACCCACATTAGATGTAGCCAAATAGCTCTTCAGCAAGACACATGCATTCCAAAGTAAGAGACTTGATGGTCTCTGGGTTGTTGTGGAAGAAGGAATGATGCTCCCTTCTCTGGCAGCCTCTGGGGTGGCTCTGGTTCAACGTCACCAGAGCAATCCCATCCCTTCGTCTCTTCTGTCTGCTGTCCCAACAGCTCCTGTGCAGCTCTTAGTGTCTGCTTTTCATGTTCACGCCTCATCGCCTGCCTGGGGGCTGCTGCCTCTGCCTCCAGAAGGTCCAAGAGTTACAGTGTGTGCGCTGGAAATGAACATCCCAGGGAGAGGTCCAGGTCATCGTGCTCTCTTACCTTGATCCTACCCACAAATGCTCCTGAAGAGTCACATACTGTATTGCTCTAGTGGGTCTGCAGTGGAAGTGCTGCCAACGCTTAATTCTGTCTGTCCTCCATGGTGTGTAACGCTTAAATCTCGATCTCTGAGTGCAGTCCCAGCCTCACTGAAGTCAATCAGAACGTTGATGGTATTTATGCTCGAAATCCTTGAAATGTTTTTTCTATCCGGTACACGATGTCTATACTTCTCCAGTAGCAAGAGCATTGGTATCTCTTCACTTAGGCATTCCTGAAATCTTTTTAGTGGGCAGAAGTTTTCAGAGAAAGGACAAGTGGCAGCAGTAGCCACTGCCTCCCCACAGACCACATCTGTGACCTGAAAAAAATAGCAATATCTGTCATAAAACTGGTGTATTTGAGTGCTCATTTGTCGTTTTCTTTTTAAGCTTTTATTTCTGCAACCTCTTTCAGAATGACTATCCTTCACTTTCACATTCACAGCCTGTGGTACCAAATTTCATCTTAGCGTGACTTAAAATATTCACACTATCAGGTCCATAAGCATTATATCCACATTTTTTGAGGGGGAAAAAAAAAATCCAAGTTATAAACCATAGAAAAATAGGGTTTATAATGAAAGTGCTGACAGCACCTTAACTGTCACTGGGCACTGCTATAAACAAGCATTATGTTTATGTGCAGGAGAGCAAATCCGTGCAGCGCTGGGCTTTACCAACTTTGGGGACCAGCAGCGCACACTTATACAACTTATTTATTTGTTTTTTATGAGAAGACACTGGCTTGCAGTACTGCATCGCAGTATGCTGCTAATTACCTAGTACTCCGCTGATAGGGTAACTGGTTTGCTCTATGCCTAGACTGGTAAATTGGAATTTGGAAAGCCATGGATGTGATTTAATTGCTCTCTTAAACTGCAGAACAATTAATTGTTCTGTAAGAAGTGATCTATTCCTCATTTTCATTTCTAAATCGGCTCTGGTGATGTGTTTTGCACCAGGAACCTGGCATATTAGGCAGTACTTAATATTTTAACAATGCCTGTGAATTTAAATCTGTCATTTTAAACCGCTCCCATTGCTAACTTTATGATTGGGAAGGGAGTTTCTGCTCCTCTGCTAAGTCCTTGAGCCTAAGAAATCCTGGGGTGCTCTGAAGGCACTTGAAGTCAGCCCCTGCCAAGGTCAGGTCCATGAATATCCCTCAGCTCTTGGGGAAATCCACCCATTCACTGACAGGCATCCCCCTCCCACGGCGGTCAGCAGAAGATGGAGTTGATGCTGGGCTGAGAGCCAAGGTGAGGTTCCCCCAGTCCTCCAGCTGTTTCCACAGCTGGGGCTCTGCGAGATGTTTCCAGTGCAGCCAGTACTATCTCCTGACTGCATATTTTGGGGCAAATATCTCCTGCTGGGGAAAGCGGGTGTTGTGTTCGGGTGCGAGCCTGGCCTGGAAAGCAAAACCATTTACAAACAGGTCATTGCCATCTCGCATTGTCAGAAGTGGCAGGACGAGGAGAAATTTTAGGGAATCAAAACAACCACGCAGAGGTAAGGCTCGTACTAAACAACGCAAGGTGTACAGGGCAACTGAGTAATTCTGTATTTATGTGTCCATTGCAGCAAATGCCCCATAATAACAACTTTTTTTTTTTTAGCTCTTTAGGTTTTGTGTTATGAGAAAGTATGAAACATAAATCACATGGAGCTACTCCTGGCCTTAAGCCTTCAGGATGCATTTGTTTGAAATCAAGAGCCAAATTCCCTGGATCGGAGTAAACTGTTAGGTGCCAACTGGGGCGAAATGCCAGCCTTTGAACTCCTGCACATTATGGCTGATGTGATCCATATGCAAGACTTGCGCCTTTCTCCAGAGTGGTTTCTTTTAATTGATTTAGCAAATTAACGATATTAGGCCTTCTGTAGGATAGAAAGTACATTACTCACCGTGCCCTTATATTACCCTGAAAGGAAATCTATTGTTCTTTTGTAATGAAATGGTATCGCACAAGAAAAAAAAAGGTAGCAGTAGCAGGTAAAAGGAATCACATTCAGCTGTCAAGCATGTTTAATGAGGAATTTTAATTATGAGGCTGGAAATCAATGAGCATAACTTTAGCAATGAAGTCTTAAAGGGAAACTAAATTGCTTTCTATCTTGCAGAGTTTACTGAAGCAGTTTGAGCGGCTGCCAACCATCATTGTTCTGAGAAAAGGAACTTGAGGAAATTGCAAGTCACACTGTAGCGTTTATTGTAGGAATATTTAACAACAAAAAAGGAGGATTTCCATGGATTCATGTTTAATGGGTTCTTCCTAACTGATTCATCTCTGCCTTATGATTCGTAACGACCTTTGGTTTCACGTACTATACAAAATCTGTCCTTAGGAAAGCGTAAATGAAAGGCAATTGGTTGCACTGAAAATTGATAGTTTAGGGTTCATAGGGGATAAACATTATCTTACTTGTTCCTTATTCTTTGAGAACCTGGGCTATGAGGAACAGTATGGCATGAATATTCAATGCAGTGAGAACCTAAACCTCCAAAACCAGAGCTAAGGTAAACAAATGATCCTTCAGGTCTCTGTAACACGTGGCTGTGTTTCATGACCATGAGCTGTAGCAGTGTCTTCAGGATGCTGCTGTAAAGTCACGTTGGTGTTTCCAGTGCAATTGAAACTTTTGTAGGTTTGTAACTGTACCGTAATGTTTTGTTTAAGCTAAAGCACACCATGCAAGGGCAAATCCAGTGGCTACTGGAAAAAGGCCAGATCTAATGGCTACAGGAAAATGGTCCCCAACGTACATCTCAGCAGCACCTGTGAGGCTGAGCTTAGCCATCCCAGCACAAAATCAAGCTCAGCCTTTTCTCTAGCTCTTACTGGAGAAACTATAGGGCAGAATTAAGCCCAAATGCTTTGCAGTACTTACAGATGTGCGCACCACAAGAGGCAGTTTTGGAAAGCCATGTTTCCATCTCCGTTTTAGGCATATTTTGGTTTCTCATTAAGCTATGAAAGGTGCAATTTATCAGCGTTAAATGAGTTATTCCTTCCATTGCTCGTTGTTGCTGCTCTTTGGGGGTGCTGTATTGCTCCCCGCTGTCGTTTAAATCAAGGCACATCTCTGACTCCCCCGCTGTCCCTCGAAGCCCTACCACCACGTGGGTGCCCAGCATTTCAGTGCCCGTGCTTGGGGATTAATGGTCTGAATTAGCATTTGGATATTGCAGCAAAGGGTGTTCAACAAACCCTTAATGCAGGTAGGAGAGAAGTAGTTTTGAAACCAATCTAGTTGCCATTCCATAGGAAATCCAAGCCATAGATCACGGTTATTGGTATTTTAAAAGTGGCAGTGCCTGTTAAAGGCTGGCTATTCCCTAGAATATAGAGGTATTTGGGGCTGCAGTGGAGACACATTGGCAGCAGAGTGGAAGCTCTGAACTCACCTGCCAATGCTCTGCCTAGCTTAACTGCTATCAGTTGCTCACTTTCATGAGTCTGAAATTCATGCAGCCCCAAAAGAAAGATAAATAAGAACAAGTCAGTTTTCACCCTCCAGACACAGGCCGAGGAAATTATTTCAAATAAAATATATCATCTCAAGCAGGGGCAGATGAAATAGTTTTCTACTGAAGTTGTTCTCCCAGTTGACAGAACAAATTACCAAATTTCCTCCACTGACTATATTAAGTATCTTTTCTAAAATCATAATTACATGCAACTCTTTGGCAAAGATACCTAATTCTGTGTTTGTGGTAAGCTGTTTAGCAATGCCTAAAAATCTTCATGGTGGAAGATAAAGGTAGCTTGTGACCCAGCTACTATTAAATACTGTGAATCAGATCTTTACCAGATACCTCACTGATTTAATAATGATCTTCATGGCCTCAGTGGAGCTATAGTCGCTGATACAGGATGAGGCTTCATCAGTGCAGCAAACCCCCTTTCAGCTCAGCGGGAGCAGAGCCAGGCCCACAGTTTGTTCTTTACTACCGCTCACTGAAACCTAGGCCAGCTTTATTAAATAAGAAGTAATTTTAAAAGTCCTGTGTAGAACCTCTTCCAGGACCATTCCAATCTGGTTTAAATAATTTTAGGGTAAAAAGCTCCACCAACTGTACAGGTAGCAGCCAAGCTGGGATTAAATAATAATGGAGACAATATATAAAAGAGCAAAAAGGCATTAAAATACTTCTGCAAAAATTGAAGACATTCCCTAAAATCAAGTATATTAAATAGAAATTATCAGTGGTCTTCTGCGCAGCTGAAAAGCTTTGATTCTTGTCACTTGTGGCTGCGGAGCGGTTTCCAGCCCCGGGAGGATCCAGGTCTGCACGACCTTGGCACAGGGGCTGTAGCATGGGGACCACGGGACCCGCTATGGGGCAAGGTCTGCAGGGTGCCCATGCGGGAGCTGCCGGCTGGATGAGTCTGGCATGGTTGGTACCACTTCCCCGGGCTCCCTGAGACACCGATTCCGGAGGGGTATTTTGGTCCGTGCCCTGGGGGATAAAGAGAGGGCTGCTCCCTTTGCATCATTAACAAAAGCATCACTTCCAGCAGTCCTCTGGAGGGAACAGTGATGAGCAAATTTCCCAAATGAATTGGCTGGTTTAGCCTTGGTGCCCATAGCAGGGGATTAATTTTATTAAGGTCCATGGCATAACGTGCAATTCAAACAACAGAAGGATTCCTGGGGAGTTCAGAGCTTTCCTCTATCCCTTTTACTCGAAGGCAATTTAGGGTCATCTGTTTATGGTATGCATACTTGGCTTTCTCTATCTCGTGTGGGAACCACTCACCTTGACTGTCAGTATATTTTTGATAAAATTGAGGTAGAGATGAAGCAGACTATATTCTATGAGAAATTCACCCGCTGTATCTATAAATTCACTCTCTCATCTCCTGTGAGTGTTGAATGAGCCTTCAGGTGTCCGGCGCTATTTCTCTTATGGTGCTCCAAGAGGCCACATGAGATTGAGCGGGGGCTGCAAAGCCTGGAAAATTTTACAATGGTCAAAATTAAAGAAAATCCTGCTCGCCTCTCCCATGCCTTCACCCTTCAAAGGCAAGTGTGTTTTCTCATCACCGATGCATTTTATACTCCTGTATTTATAGTGAATATAGAAATTCATGTCACTTCAAAGAAAAGAGCTTTCCTTTGAAAAGGTTGAGATATGTTGTTTTCAAGCATATGCCTTTTTTTTTGTTGTTATATTGGGCCGGCAAATCGTTGATGTGTACATAGTATATATCCAAGCAAGACCCAAACATCTACATGTGGAGTAGCTGGGGACCAAGTGAGGAAAGGAAAAGTGAGCTCCTGAAGGAGGTGTTACAGTGGAAATGTATTTTAAGAATATTTTTAATTGCTGAAGGGGTATTTGTTGCTAAATATTCACATACCGAGTGATGTGTAAGTCTGTAAGAAGCTCCTTTTAATGCCAGCTGTGAGGTCTGTTACTACATTTTGATGGGATCCTTCCATCCTTCTGTGCAATAGGCAACTGGGGCTGCTGTCAAAATAAGGTGGTGGTCGTGTGTGTACGCAGCCAAATACTAAGTCATTGGGTTAAGGACTGGTTATTCTAAGGATTTAGTAACTTTGCTATCTTTTCACAGTCTTCCTGAACCTCCCTGTTGCTTGTCCTCCCATAGAAGTATATATTTTATAGGTATAGACCTTTATTTTCCAGCGTATTCACTTGTTGACGAGTCTGTTCTGTGTCTATTCTGCCCTTCTTGGCAATTTTGCTGAAATCCACAAAATTCATTCCAGCCCATGCCATCGACTGAAATCCTCATCAATTTTTCAACGAATTTCTAATGCTATTGGAGGGCTAATATATGAGATGATCCCAGTGTTGTGTCAGAGGAAAACCTTTTGAGCAGGGGATGGATGTACAGTACGGCACAGGATATAAATCATTTTCAAATTAACATTCTGTACATCTGGAGAAGAGTACATTTGTGTGCCTGCATAAATTGCCTGTGAACACATTTCAAAACCCTACGCTTAATCTTAGCAATGAACATTTCAAAAGTAAATTAATATCTTCAAGGAGAAGAAATACAGTATATTAAGCAGAAGCCCACTGGAAACTGTATAGTTAAGAATCTGTCAGCCTTGCCATTATAAGCCCTGTTTTTTGAGGGGTTTATAACTCAGTTATAAAATTTCACACTAGGCTAAAGGTTGGCACGTATCGTCTCAGTTTGGCAGGGTGACATTTTATTAGCTCTGAAGGAGTTTTGGATCCCACGTCAATGGGATATTATTTTAAACCACAGAAATGAGGTTTAAATAACTTGGGGTATGACTTGGGTGTAGGAAGGTGAGACAAGCGGGATTGAAGCCCGAAGCGATGCTGTTGACTCGTGGAGGGGTGACACTGGAGGTGGCAAGGGGCTGAGGTCGGGATCATGCGTCAGCCCCAACACCGAATTTATTTGATTTTGTCCATTCCCCTTAATGGGACTTTAATTCACATCTTTATAGTTAAATGTATATTGTGCTGAGGTTATGGATCTAGTTGGCAGTTTATAAATTAGGTTAATTAACATTACAATAGTACTTTGTGAGCGTGCGAGTGTGTTTGCGGGTGGATATGTGTGTGTGCAGACAAGAGCGCTCCTTGGAAGCAGAAACAGGATTAAAGTGTCTGTGGGAATTGTAAATTTATTGTGTAAATAGCTTTATGATTTGTTGTGTGTTTGGATTAATGCAATATATATCCATTTTAAACATTGATCTTTAAGCGAGTAATGTAATAAATCTGAATATTCCTTCAAATTACTGTTTACACTGGCCTTGCTATAGATTAAAAGAGACAGTTGCCTTTATAAATTTACTTGTAGGGTACACGGATGCATATAAATACTTCTGCTTCCAATTATACCAAACAATGATGATAAACTGGTGAGTTGCCCAGACAATTGTACACAACCTGAGTCACGTGGAGGGATGGTGACGGGCAGTGACCGATGCGCACATGGTACGGGGGGGTGGAGGGCTATTGTTTAGGCCAGGAAATGTGTAAATAGGCACCTAGAATAAAAATTCTATAAATGTATCGAAACGAAGATATAGTTCCTTCCCACCTGTAATGCTTCTAAAAGCAGGAACTGTGTAAACTCGTCAAAACAGGGAAACACAATCATTTGTTTTGTATCTACAGCAATTTTAAAGCTTTGCAGTAACGTGTTCATGAAAATGTATCTGTACGTAGCCCTTGGCGTTGGGCTGCTTTTGGTTTTCCGTATCCCTTCCAGGGCTGCTGATGGTGCTGGTTTTCATGCTCCATATTATTAAAGAGGCTTAATTTGATAGTTGGGCAGTGTTTCAGAAGGGATACTGCATTATCATTGTGACCCCTTAAAAATGCATTTGCACCAAACACTGTGGCTTTAAACACGGGGTTAAGACATGCTAGAGTTCATAGGCATGGAAATGCACTTAAAGAGCTAAATACATGGGCTTAGTGTTAGTTTCAGTCTTCAAAGAGAAATCCTGTGGCCACCAGAAGCCCTCTGAAGAGCTGACTGGCTGCAGCTTCACCAGCCATGGGAGCCAGGGCCAGTGGCCAGGGTGGTCCATGCTCGAGGAGCAAGTGTCTTCCCGGGCAGGCTTCTTCCCTCCCCGATTCACCGGGCAGCCATCCCACAGCTGGCTGGTTTGGAGCAATATGTCCTGGTTTGGAGCAATATGTTTAGAGTGGTACAACTGAGAGCACCACTGGGGCTTTCTGCAGCTGTCCTATGGTGACATCTTAGCTCACAGAGTAACTCAGCTTCCAAACAACGCACCAAAACCCCAAATCCCTAAAAAACGTTCCTTCTTCAGACATGGTGGGGAACTGTTTTGTGCCCTTTGTAAGCAAAAAAATGACTTTCTGACATTTTTCCACAGTTCAGGGAAAGCGCGGTTGGGTTGAGCTCTTATACCAAATCCATCTCCCGTGTTAACTTGGGAGAAGAGCTGTCCCTGGCTGGCAGCTCCTGGGCAGGCGACACCCTCGTCATACCGATGGGTTGCACCGACAAGACCTGGCCAGGCTCTGCTCCCACGTTAAATTAATCAAATCATACAATTTTAAAACTCAGGAAAGAGAGATCACAATTGGGCCCTCTTGCTCCTTTTGCCCTCTTTGTTATCCCTCCTTTTTCACGTGTATTTCTAAGAGAAAGAAAAAACAGTTATTATCATAAATTATAGGAAGCTGGCAGCAGCAGTAATTAACAGGTAATTATCAGTAAACAATTTAACCACAAAAACTTGGATCCCACCTACCACTTGTCAACAATAAAGTCATGGAGGCTCCACAGGCCACTGGACAAACAGCCCACAGGGAGCACGGCCGGCGCTGTTAGTGCAAATAAACAATGCTGTGCCGAGAGGCTAAACAAAAGCCCAGTGTGGAGTGACCGCGGGGAAGTGGGAAAGAAAAAGCTCCCTCGGCAGAAAAAACAACACAAACCCCAACAGCGGTTACGGTTTGAAGAGCCAACCTCAAACCACTCGCAGTTTATTGCAGCCCCAAATAAGTATCCCATAAAGGACAGTCAAAGCCCAGCGTTTGGCGTCTTAAACAAAATATCTCTTTGAAAGTGGAAAAAGAAAAGGCATTTTGGGGGAGATAAGGGGAGAGCTGGAGGGAGAGAAAACACTGCTATGTCAACTAGTTGACTACAACAGATGCCTAATTGTGCCGTGCCCAATTTGAAATCTCTGTTTTCATGATACTGAGGCAAAAGGAGGTGTGCGGGGCAACCACGCGTGTACCACAAGGGTCCCCCAGATGTGCATGCAGATGTGCTTGGCCAAACATCCTCCCATCCTCATCCTTAGGAATCAGGAGAGGTTTATTGGTGACTTCCAATGGGGCAAAGCAGCCCCCTTCTTATATGTGCAAGTGGGGTTGTTTTCCTCTCTCTTTTTTCTTAAATATGACCATAATGACCTTGGAGGAATGACAGCCCTTGTTCACACTGCCGTACTTCATAATGATCTTCATCTTGCATTCTTGCATTGGGATTAAGGCCCATTTTCTGTTGAAGAGAGTCAGATAAGGACAGCAGAATGAAATAAGAATATGCTGAACGCAGACTAAGTTTTTTGTGAGTGAATATAACATTGCAAACTAATGTAATGAAATTAAAGCACTTGGATTTTGGGGTTTTATGAATTAATATCAGAATCTTTTGTAGAAATGAGTTACATGTTAACTTTTATGTTAAAAAGTTGACATGACTCAATCTGTAGATTTGTACTTAATAAGCCATATACTGGTATCCTCCTGGAATGTATATATTTAAAGAGAGTGTTGATAGCTTAGTTTTGAAGCCTTTGTTGTCTGCCACTCAAAGGAAGTCCCCGGTATCTTTGTCGTGACTAACACGTCTCATCTGTGCTGACAAGCTTCCTATCAGCCCTACCGTACCTACCCTACAGATCTGCTTCCCAGCCATTGCTGAGCCTGCGTTAGATGCTGCAATGTGTCTGCCTGTTTTTTCCTTTAGATTGTCCGTAGCCTGCTGGTTTTTTCCCGAGGTTCTTTAGTCGCTGCTGCGTTTTCTGAGATTTTCTTAGATTTTCTTAATTCAGATTTTTTTTGGAGAATCCTAGATCTTCTAACAAACCCTCATGCTGTGTCCCCCAGTAACTTAAAAGTAATTAAGCAAAGAGTAACGATTTTCGACATCTATCATTTAATTTGAAATTACATATGGATTTAATGGAGGGGGAGGAAATAGTGCTTTGAGAGATTAGTTCTTAAATTTTGATTTAAGAACTGAGTTATTAGCTGAAATAATATGAAGCGGGGCTGCTTTTTTGACCTTTCTAAAGTCTAGCCTAGTCAATTATTACAGCAGAGCAGGGAACCAGAGAATAGCTTTGAATCAGTCAGACCCAAACTGATTTAAGTTTGCATGGGGTCGAATAAGACATTAGTTAAAAATAACTAATGTATTCTTTGACCTCCGTAATGAGAAAGGACATTTACAGGTTTTTCACTATACATCTGATCCTGTTTATTTCATTTTGTGATTTAAAGATGGACTGGACGTTCTCATAGAGGTCTAAATAATATAATTTTTCTTTTTTTTTTTTTTTTTTAAGTTTCCTGCATCTAAGTATTCTTTCAGTTACACATTTTGTCCATCAGTTTATATCATGTCTGTATTTTGAGGCAAGATTGAATAAGACAGACAACCACGGATCCCAATGCTGGAAGGAGAAGGATCACTAGGGCTCCCACCTCCCTGCAACCTGCTTTAAGAGCAAAACCCAAGTTAGTGCTGATAAACCTGCTTTATCGTTGTTTTCCAGGCAGAATTAGGCAGGCACTATGTCTGGAAGACTCCTTCCTCCTGAGACCTTAATTATCTTGCCCTTCTCCTCTCCCCGAGCACCTCTGTGTTGAGGTGAGGGGGAAACCTAACCTACAACCCTGTGAGCTGAGGGAGAGCAGCTAAAGGCAGATTATTTCCATGTTCAGTGGGGAGAGAAATTTCTGAAAAATATTGGTTAAAGAGGGAGAAAATAAAGCAGAAAAGAGAATGAGTGGTGGAGACAAGTGTGTGGGAAAAGGAGAAGGAACCGAGAGGGAAAGGAAGGGGAAAGGAGCATTGATGGCAAAGTGGACCCAACCCTACAGACAGTTTTATGATAGTTGAAAAGGTCCCAACTTTTGGCTATTTCTTCCCGAGGACAAGACAAGAAAACAGAAGTTGTTTCCATTTTTCAACTAGATATCTCTCATTTCTTGACCCAATTGATTGTCATCTTGCTGCCAGCTGATGCTTCTCTGGTTTGGTCCTTTGGTGTGCAAAGGCTTGGTAGCCCTCATTTATGCATCTGCCTTTTTTTGTTGTATAACCTGAGAAGATGCCTTTATAACTAGTATATTTGGTGCTGTAAAGAAAACATTAGTATGTTAAGTTTCCAGAGACTTTAAAATAGGCCAGCTGGCTTCTCGGAGTGCACAGCTTGAAATGGTCACTGCCATTTTCAACTGAGCAGCGCTGCCGTCAGGAGGAGCGTTGATTAAATTGACCACAGTCCAAGGTTGGTAGAGAGCATAACGCAAAGCGACTTCTCCCCAGAGTGAGCAGAAGATTTCTGACGTACACGGGGATAGAGTACGATCCCTCTTCCCCCCCGTGCTGCAGTGTTTACTTTAAAATACTATGTTTCCTTAATAAAAGAAGAATTAGCTTTTACCATTAAATTTGCTCAACAATTTAGGTTATATTTCATCGCTTGTACCTAGCTTCACACATAAATGTTTAGCAATAGAGATAGCCCATGTTCTCCTAAGCTTTCAGTAATACAGTTTTCAGGGATAAAGGCTGCTCATATGAGTAAGGGTTTGTAAGATTAACAAATATAATGCTTTGTTTCACTAAAGAAATGGTTCCCACACTTGTTTCTATTTAATCAAATGGCTTCAGTGATATTTTCTTTCCTCATCTTCAGTGAATCCCTTTCATAGGGACGTCTCCCGGTCAATGGGAGTGAATGAGTAAGGAATTTATTTGCGCGCTCTGTTGCTCCCATTGCATCCCCAAACCGGCAAGGTGTTAGGCCCCTCAAGTCCCATTTAAAATCCCTGAGGAATATAGGGTTTTCACCACATTAAAAGAAAACACCAGAAAGGTGTCAGAAAGAAATATTATCAGTGTAACAATACCCAAGGACTGGGGGAACTCTGTGGGGTGAATGCATTTCTGCGTGCTTCAGGAGCATCCCCGTGAATGGAGGACACCCATCAAAAGCAGGAGACATCTGAGGATCCTTTCTCTTGGTGGTAAAATGTTAACACGGTGGTCCCAGCGCTGCCTCCAGCTCCTCGGCAGAACAAAGCTGCTGAGTGAGAAAAGATAGCGGCATCCCAGGCTAACAAGCACGTATGCACGCTTTCCACCCTCTTTGCACCTGAAATATTCTCTCTGACTTCTAATTGTCCTAAAATCCAACTAATCCATTGTGTTTCTTCCTGTTCCCTTTTTATAAGTTTTAATTTTATTTTTTTTAGTTATGTTGGCAAAGCTTTCTAGCAGCCTGAAAACAACTGGGTGTTTTGGAAGCAAAACACCTTAGCACTTACTGCGAATGCAACAGTAATCTTTTATAATCAGAAATAGGTATAATTGTGTGTCTCTGGCAAAGGAGCTTAGCTGTCAAAGGATTAAGCCACATCCTGATCAATGGAAGTGACTTCCTAAAAAACAGGCAGGGAAAGATTTCCTGTAGTTAACAGCAATAAGGGAGAGGAACTTTAAAAACAACTCTCTATTTGATAACTACAGAAATATAGCTAAGTCTTAGGGATTTAGCCAGGGAACATATTGGTTCCAGCAGACTATGGTAAAGTTAATTAAGGATGATTAATGGAGCATTTTCCTTCCAATGATATCTGTGACAGAACAAAGCTGTCTGAGGCTTGTCAAGCAGAATTTGAGTTGAATGAGTATTTATGTGATCAAATCTGAAGGGCTGCCTCTTGACAGAGCAAGGATTCATCAATCAATTGCGCTGGCTTGCAGTGGTGGGAAATTGGTCTATCAGCATAGCTCTGCTCCCATCCCCCATTTTTTCATTCAATCATCCCTTAGGCTACAATGCATCTTTAGCTTTTACCTCTGACCACCTTAAGGGCTATCAGAGAAAAGTAAAAGCAAGAGCTAAAACATCTATTATAGTGGTTATTTCTCAGCTGTACTCATACAATTGATTTCTTTTAAGCAGAGGCCCAGGCACTGTAAAGCGATACAAGCCTGTTCAATGAATTAATTGGTTTTAATAGAAGTTTAGCTTTGAGCCTGAAGAATATATAGTGCTCTCTCGCTAGAAATTCTCCTATTAGGGAAACCACCTGCACAAAAGGCCCCGGTTCTCTCTTAATCCCACTGCCCTCATCATAATCACTTCGTTTAAAAAGGCAAGATCCTTAATTTAGAAGGAAGGGGCACCGCGTGTGCTCCAGTTTCTCTGCATTTAATCGTGCGTCAGTTCCTGGGAGGGGAATATTGGCTGTGTGCGCTTGGCTGTGGGTTGCCCTCACAGCCCTTTGATCCCCAGGACGTAAGTCATGCCAGGATTTGGTCAGAGGAATGATGCCATTGTGAATATGCCAATATCTTTGTTTAATGAATACCTCAGTTGCTTTCACTGCTGCAGGGATTAAATGGAACTAACCAAGAATCACGTAAAATGATGTGTGTATCTCATGGAAAAGTTATAAAAAGACAAGTCTCAGTCCTACTCTGAATAAAGTTGGGGCAGGTATCCTTTGTGTTTCAGGAGGCACAGGTTTAGCTCCATTTTCTAACCCAGCACATAAATAATTTTTTATTTAACTGCTGAGTGCTCAAGCTTTGTTCTTTTGGGCCCTCATCGAGCAAAATACACAAGTGGTATTTGAAATTGAAACACCAAGATAGTCATTAAACATCTCTCTCTTTAGCCACGTAAAATGCCATCCCTAGACATCTAGCCTACATTAGCAATTTAAATTGATCATCAGTTTAAAAAGAGAGGCACCTCTTGGGGGCAATTCAGCCGTTTTCCTATAAACACCTAGGTGAGGATGATGAGGGTTGCGTTCAAGAAGTCTAATCTCTCTCTAAGGGGAGCTTGGACTCGACACCTACGTTTGAAATGTGTAAAGCTTCCAGTAAAAATAAAATCTGTGAGAAGTGGATTACTTTCTTTGGTGCAGTTGTAAGCTTGGTTGCGTGTCTCCCTCATCGGATTTGCACACTAATCTTCCTTCTTAAGTTACTGGTAGAAATCAGATTTCTAGGACTTTTGTGAATTGGAAAATTGAAGTTCTGCCTGGTAATAATTTTGAGGTTTGGTACCTACCTCAGCTAGGCCAACTATAAATTAGGGAGGATAAAGTCAAGACTTCACTTTTTCCCCAGACTTGCGTACTTTACACAAAGAAGCACAGAGGAGAAAACACCAGCGCTCCAGTGTGCCCTGACCTAAGGAAGAATAGCTCAGTCATGGGTTGTCCTTACTTTTTTATGGAGGTTTCCATACCGGACTATTCCCCTGAGAGCAAGCATCTTCTCTGTGTACGCAGATTTTATATAAATCCAAAGAGATCTGTAAATGCAAATAAGTCCCATAGACTTTGTTGGCCCAATATGATTATTGTTGAGAGCATTTCTTTCCATCAGTAGAGAATACTATTTTGTATGTGCAAGCAAGCTTAGAAACGAAATGTCTAAATATTTAACCAATGTTATTTCAAAGAATTTTGTTATTTATCTTCTTTATGATTTATATTATCACATTCTCTGTCTGTAGTTGTGGTTTATCATAAGCAACCCATCTGCTGTAACAGCCAAATTGGAACATTCATATAAGATGCGTTCCGATATCATAAACATGACAAAAGATAGATTACATTTAGTCTTTCTCCATGTTTAACCAGTTTAATTTGTTTCCTATGCAGAAGAGGCTCTAAATTTACTTAATATATGTTAGCACTTAGGAACATGGTTAGGAACATGACTAGGGTCTTAACCTATTCGTAAATAAATGGGAAGCTTCCTGTCTGAGTAAAAGAAAGAGAGAGAATTTATGTCAAACAATCAGGAATTTAATACATAGTGCTCTATTAGGATGTCCAGTTTGTGTACATACTCTTAAGGCATGATTACGAATAACTTCACTTCTTATAAACAATGTGACTGAAGAAATTACTCACAGATAAAACAAAAAGGGAAAGAAAGGTAGGAAGTTTTAGCTGCAGCCAATAAAGGAATTACTTTCCCTGAAAAGGTTAAAAACTCACGCATTTATTTTTGTTGCCATAATATTTGTCTTTGCAGGTTTAGCTTTCTTAAGAATCCCAAAGAAGATGCTGCGTCGGGAAAGATTTTAGTGACCTGGGTTCAAAGTCATATCATAGATCCAACATTTTCTCCGACAGCTTTGGTTTTAAAGTAACCCTAACACTGGACTAAATCTGTGAAGTGACTGTCCGTATTTATATCACTCTAGAGAGAGCTTTTAGTGATTACAGGCTTGATCCGGCAAGTTGTTGAATGCCTTCAACTTCTGTTGGCTTTGGTGGAAGCCAAGGGTCCTCAGTGCGCGGCCAAGAGTGCTCAGCACCCTCAGGACCCGGCCCGATGTGGTTTTTCACATTGAAAGGTCAAGTAGAGGGCTTTTCATTTCAAGCTAAAGAGTCATTCATTTTTCTCTCTTAAGGTAAAAGTCACATGATTAGAGAGTGTGTGATTAACTGTTAAGGAAACAATGTCCATAATGATATATAAAGGTGTTGCTTTCAAAAGTTACGGTTGGATTTCTTCAGAGGTGTTAAATATATGGTGGTCCGATTCCATGCAGTTCATGAATACTAAAAATAAATATAAGCTTATTTCTGTGATGGTGATTTACTACTAAGCAATTTTGAGCAAATATATTCACATTATAGGATATGAATACAAATCAAACATAACTGAGCTGGCCTTTATGAGAATGAAGTGTCAGTACATTTGAAAATATGTGTAATGCCAAACTTTAATCATTTTACCAGCATGTTAATATTGCCATTGATTATTCTGTGTTCCTGAATGTTTAAGGTTTTGCTATTGATTTGTCTGCTACAAGGACTGCGCACCTTCCAGGGCTATCTGGCACTCGAACCTTCCCAGGTTGGGTTACTACTGGTCTGATTCAGTTTGATAAAAGAGCTTATCCTGTTGCAAAGTCCTCGTCTCCAAAGAGCATTCACACAATAGGAGTATAGAAAAAGGGAAAAATAATGGTGGAACTAACAAGTTACACGTGTGCCTTCACCAGCATCAGATTGGCTTTCATCGCACCTCTTCTCTGCTCATGTCATTTTCTTGGAATGCAGTCCCCAAGGTGGAGACTTCATCTTCATTTCTATATGTGAAGTATTTTATAGACTGTCGGCACCAGGAAAAGTAATGGATAACACTCTGGGGTTCTTATTACGGTAGCATTACACTTGCTCAGATAGGAAGGTGGCACCAGGCCTGCTCATATTAGCTGAGATCATAGCCCTCCGATGTGAGCAAATGGTTAATGAATTATTTTTTTCAGTCTTTACTCAAAATGATTTGGGGGCTTCACCACTAGGACAGCAGAAGGCAGGAGACCTATGCGATGGGTGGGGAAAAAAGGGCACAGAGATGGTTCTTGCTTTAGGACCTTACAGTCAAAGAGAGCATTAATGGATGCTTAGAAGAGAGGAGGAAACCAAGACTTGTCATCTTGACAGCAGCTGTAGCATACCATGAGATTAATCCTTATGAATTCAAAGAGGAATTTGAAGGAGAGTTGGGAGGAGCCCGATGAAATAGCTTTGGGGGGTGTTTGCAGGGAGAGCCTCCTCCATCTGGAGGGCAGGGCTGGAGAAAACGCAGCATTTCAAGAGTTACCTCTGCGGTCTGGTATTGGAAGGGGAGTTGACGTTGTGTTTCTACATGGCGACGGCACACGCCATGGGGGTCTAAAGCACAAAGTGCCCTGAAAGTGAAGAGGGCAGCTTTTGCTTGAGGGGATGCACAGAAGAGAGGCAATGGAGAGATTCAGAGGCATTGCAGGGCAAAGCAGTGGAATAAGGAAAGAGCAGCAGTATTCATCTGTGATCTTGGGTAGTTCACCTCGCAGTCTGGCCACAATACTTAGGTATTTTTTTTTTTTAATACTGTGCAGCCAAAGAATGTTGTATTGGTCATTAAAATGATGATGGCAGTGCTAAAAACAGTTACTTTCTATAGGACCTTTTAAAAGATGGACAGGTTGAAAAGAAGCAAAAAGAAAGGAGGAACTATCTGGAAAGGCGGGAGTAAATTGTGACCACAAAACCCCGCTATCTACTGCTGTTTATCCCAGCCTTGCTCTGCTTCCCTCACTGATAACACAGTTTAACATACAACTGGGCACTGTTCTGACACTGAAAGATGAAGAGGCTTTTTACGAGCCGTGCCCCTTAGCCACGCTTTCCCTCGCAATACCGACTGGCTCGCTCTGCTCCCTTGATCCCATTTTTCTTCCCTTAAAACCAGTGTGTTTATTGGGACCACTGCAATGGAAATTCCACTTACTGTTTATATCTGAGGTTTCTCTTCCCTTCCTATATTTCCCTGGGAATCAGGGCAGTATAGGTTCTTGCTCCACACCCATGGCTTTGTCTTTGGCTTTTTTTTCTGAATTATTTTCCCCAACTGCATTTCCATGGAGCAGCTGTTTGTGTTTAAAAACCACCTGCACAAGTAGTTCTGTTTTTAGTGGAAGAAAATGTCACTTGTAAAAGGAAAAAGCCCTAAGGTGTTGGAATTTGCTGGGAGTTTTAATTTGATGCGTATTTTTTCCTACCGATTGATGAATGTTCGAAGCGCAACTTTAGCCCTTGATAACTAATGAAACTGGGTGGTACTAACAGTCACCGTCTGGTACGGTGATGTGTAGTTAAACTGACCCCCTGTGAGGAAGGAGATTGGGTTTTGACCCAGCAGGAAAATCCCAGATCCCCTGATTTCAGCAGAGGAGAGAGCAAGAGACAAAGAAAAAGCATCTCCATAGAGAGTGAAACTACTGGGCAAAAGGTTGAGCTCTTGCATGGTTGGGCAAGGACTAAGAAGACGCGATGCATGTAGGACGTAAGATCTCCTAGGAAAGGAGGATGGGCACCAGGGGAAAATCTCGCCCTCATTTAAAGCCCGTGGGAATTTTGGGGACTTTTCCTGAAGGGCTCCTGAAGTGTAATGGGGAGCGATAACATTATTTCCCAGCCATTGCTAATCTCGAGGAGTCGAGGTTTATGTTACACTCGTGTATTGCACCCGGGGTGTTTGTGAAGCTGTCAAGTGCAGCCAGGAGTGGCCCCGAGCCTGTCCCGGCCCCGGGGAAGCCCTGTTTGCTCTCTCCACGTGCCCTCCTTGGCCTTTCTCCTGCTGCTCCTAACACCCTCCCACCTCCTACTCCTCTTTCATTCTCCCCTGTGTGGCATTATTTTAGTTTAAGTTCCTTCCAAGTGATACTAATTCTTTCATTTTCAAAGAACCAGCTGGACTGAGTACCTGAATCTTCTCCAATCTCCCAAAAAGCGCCTGTGTGCTTGGTGCTGCCTCTGCTTGGCAGCACGGGATGCTCACAGGACAAGAAATCACATCAGGCCAACAGTAAATGGCAGCAAATTCTGGCTTTCAGCCCCTGTTGAGGCCATTAGATGACGGCTTCTTGCTGCAAAGCTGGCACCGTACTTCACCGGACCAGTGCGACAGTAGAAGGTCATTTATGTGTCAGATGATGGGACCAGTAGCAATGAGAATGGTAGCAAGCTAAGAAATAAATTGTACTGAAGTTTGAAGAGATTTACACTGTTACTTATAGAGATATATATTTATATATATCTTTTCAGATGTATTTAGGACTTAATGAGTATACTTGTTCATTCTGCCATCAATCCCATTAAATGGTTTGAAGAAATTGTCAGTAGCTCACAACTCTCCTCGGCAGAAGCCAGGCTGTCTGCGTGTCCCAGCAAGGCGACTTCTGGAGTGTAGCAAACATTTTTGATTTTGGTCCTTTTGCAGACTGGTTCGCTGCCTCCACTGCCTCCCAGGCTTTCCCTCTGTCTATCTGCAGCTTTGCTGTCTCTACGTAGCAGTGGCTGTATCCTCCAACTGGCATTTGGGTGGGATAGTCGAGCTCCTTCCTTCTCCATGCCAGCTAGACTCTATTGCAGTAAACTGGAAATCGGAGAGGTCTTGGCATACCATGGCTTGTAAAGGCCTTGTAAATGGCTTGTACAAAAAATTTTCCAAATGGAAACAGCACTGCGCCTTAAGTTTAAAGTAGCTTTGATAGGAAAGAGAGGTAAATATATGCCTTTCTACCTCTGCGGGTATATTGTAAATGCCAGACAATGGAAAACCAGTAAAGAAAAAGGCATCTGAAAGCAAAGAAAGCACTTGGGAAGTTAAACTTGCTTGCTTTTTGGCTTGTGTATCAGCTAAACTCTGCAGGCTCTTCAGACACAACTGGTTTTAGCATAAAGGCTGCTGCTGGGTGTTGTTTCTGAAACCACTTGATGTTGTGCACTGGTTGAAGCTACTCTCACTGTACAAAAGCTACTTGAATCACCAGGGACTGGTAGCCACCGTTAGCATTTTAGGAGGGCTGTCTAAGTGTAAAAGCAAAACATTCTCTTCCCACTTAGTGCATCTTCTCAGGCTTTAGAAACTGGTGAAGAGGTTGGTGGAAAGCATCCTGATGGCATCCTGGCGTCGTGGTTTAACCCCAGCCGGCAACTCAGCCCCACCCAGCCGCTCGCTCGCTCCCCCCTGTGGGGTGGGGGAGGGAATCAGAAGAGTAAAAGTGAGAAAACCTGTGGGCTGAGATAAAGACAGTTTAATAGGGAAAGCAAAAGCCGCGCACACAAGCAAAGCAAGACACGGAATTCATGCGCTCCTTCCCGTGGGCAGGCAGGTGTTCAGCCATCTCCAGGAAAGCAGGGCTCCATCCCGCGTAACGGTGACTTGGGAAGACAAACGGCATCACTCCCAACGTCCCCCCCTTCCTCCTCCTCCCCCAGGTTTCTATGCTGAGCATGACGCCGTATGGTGTGGAATGTCCCTTTGGGCGGTTGGGGTCAGCTGTCCCGGCTGTGCCCCCTCCCAGCTTCTTGTGCCCCCCAGCCTGCTCGCTGGTGGGGTGGGGTGAGGAGCAGCAAAGGCCTTGGCTGTGTGTCAGCACTGCTCAGCAACAACTGAAACCTCCCTGTGTTATCAACACTGTTCTCGGCACAATCCAAAACATAGCCCCATGCTAGCTATTATGGAAAAAAATTAACTCTATCCCAGCCAAAACCAGTACAGCTGGTCATTATGACAGGCTGGAAAAGTCCCCAGACTATTTAGGCAGGAGGGTGGCAGGCGTGACTGGGATGTGTGAGAGGGAAGGGAAAGCGTGGCAGAAGACGAGCTACTCTTTTGGCAGAGGTTTGATCCGATTAGGGGGCAATGCCAGGACCATGTCTATTGGGAGCCTTGGACTCTTCTCTCCCTTACCTGCAAAGGCAGTTTATACCAGGCCAAGTAAGATTTGGAACCACAAGGGGCCAAACTCATGTGAGCAGGCTTTGAAAGGCATTTGGAGCTAGGCAAGGAGGCGGTGGGCCGGGTAGGTCTATGATATGGCCAAACGAGATGGGTGCATGGATGGGTCCATAAGGGAAGGTGCTGCCATGCTTCTTCTGCGCTCCCCAGGTGGAGCTTGCCCTTGCGCCGGCACTTGCACCAGCTCACGAGAAGCCGACTCTGTAGAGGAACTCTCAAAAAACAAACCTTAAAAAAGTGAATAGTTTCCTGCCAAATTAGCTTCCTGAGCTGGCTTCCCAGGGCTCGAGATAAGCAGCAAGCTGGCCCCATAGAGAGGCCAGGAGCGGGTGGCAGGAGCAGAGGCTGGCAGTTGGCCCATGCTGTGGGGCTGGAGTCGGGGTGCCACCGCCAGGTGGGAGCTCATCCCACACACCTCCTGCCCCGACCTCTCAAAGAGCCCGAGCAGGTCCCAGGTCATCCCCAGAGGATGTGTCTGCAGGTAGGGAAGAAATGCACTGCAAATAGGGAAACCCTCTCTCACCTGGGAGGATAGGAGTTTTATACACTCCATACGGTAGCCCAGAGAAGAATAAAAAACCCCTAAAACAAAGGTCCCGATCCCAAGACCTGGAGACAAAGCAACAGAGGGATTCCCAGCAGAGGAGCTCCAACTGTGACCGCTGTCCTTGGGGGAGGTGGCATCGGTCTCTGGGACTGACGAGGATGCTGTTGTCATATTTATATAAAAACACACAGCTGTAAAACCGGAGCTAAATGTTTGCAGGGTAAAGAAGTGACTTCACTGGGAAGGCTTCCTTAACAAAGCTGAAAGAATAGTGGGCAAATCCATCACTGCTCCTTACTCAGCCTTCGTGTGGGTTATCTTTCTATCAGTATTCTGCTAATCTCTAAGTATCAGGGCTTTGTTTGGGTAGACCTTGGTGCTTAAATAGGTCTGAATACAATTTCAAACATTATATTCATTTATAAATGTCAGCGTTCACAATCACGTAGCAAAGAGAAGCGGTACTGCAAAACCTGCACGACTAAAAGTTAAACAAGTTGCATGCAACCACAGCAACGTGGGCTGATTTGCTGAAGGATAGTTATTTGCTGAAGAAATCACCATGTAATGTTTAATAACAACAACTGACAGTTTGGCTGCATATGTTACATGGAAGCAGGGGAGAAAGTGCTGCAGATAACGTTTTCATTGCTGTTTTGGAGCATAAATTCCGTTTCTGACTGCTTGCAAAATTTCTGTTGTCATCTGCTCATGCAGAACTTATCTGCAACACCTCCGCAGGCAGGTGCTCTAAGTGTATATATAAATTCATCTTTGTAGTGGCCACTGGTGCCACAACAAACGTCATTCCAAACAAACTCACTGCTACAGGCTGTGATGGAAATCATCATTTAACACATCATTTAGAGTACATCAGAGTGAATCTCACGCAACCTGACCGTAATAATTCCCTACTGAAATTACCTCTTTTCTTTTAGCATTTTGACGTTAAGAATAGAATCAAAGTCCTTTAAACACGTGGGTGCTTTGGTGTGGTGCTTAGCATTCAGAAATGAGGGTTTATAGTGCAATGCCTAATTATTATTTTTCACGTGAATTTCACAAAGTAAATCACAGTATGTCTACTGATGCTGTTACTTCTGTATATGAACAAAAATTATACGGACAGCCTGTTCATTTTCTCATTTATTAAAATTCAGCTTGCTGGGCCCAAAAGTCCTGCCCAGAAGTAATGCTCTCTGCTCTCCCAGCCTATGCAGGAGAAATCCAGAAGATAGGATCTCAAACTATTTGCCAACATTTCCCTGCGGTCAGTACGGATGCATAACTTGCTTTTTATTAACACAGCTAAATTTAATGGGTCCGTTCAGCTGATTTCATTCACGCATTGAAAGTACCCACGCAGTGCCACGTAGCTGCCCGGGTGTTGCACGCAGAGCTGGTGCTCCATGGTGTATTTTTGGAAGGGCTCCATGTCTTACCAGGAAAGTAGAGAGATGCTTGTGAGAGACAGCCCTTCTCCCCTTCATCTTGACTCATACTGCAACTTAGGATTTTAAGAAGTATTTTCGGTCAGGTAGGATGAGCTGTGACTGTCCTTTCTTTCCAGTCCACCCATTCAAGGTGGCTGTTTTCTATCTTGATTTGCTCTCTGCTCTTTCCCACACATCACTTTAAGGTGTAAAATGACAGAGCAATAACTCTTTGTAGCACCCGCTATCCACCTAACCTACATTTTTACTCTTACTTTGGAGTCAATGCAACTTTAGATATAAATCAGTGCTTTTGGTTCAGTGCGTTCCTGTTCCAGTGCTTTTGAAAGGGTGTGAACGGTTACGTATTTATTCAGACTTTTGCCTTATAAAGTGCATGGCTGCAGTGACACTCTCCCGAGTTGTTTGTTTTATGGCGCTGTTAAATAGGGTGACGCTGGCTAATGCCAACTGATGAGTTCAACTGTAAAATTACGGTAACGTGAGAGAAGAAACAGCTGAAGAGACAGCAAAATTCAGGATGCTGAGCTAGGAGAGCAGAACGGCCACCATCCTCCAGCCTATTCTCTGCTGCGGGATATAAAAAATCCCCACCCTGCCCCATGAGTTTCCCATTGTAAGCAATGGGAGTTCTGTGCAAATATCTGGTTTAGGACATGTTTATCACAAGGCGGTGTGGGCTGTACACCAGGTAATGTTCCCTTTCTGGCTGCTAAACAAACACTTGAATTGTTGCCCTCTCTGTCTAAAAGCAATCAGAGTTCTTCTATGGCCCTCAACGGGGTCAGGATTTCACGATGGAAATATTTTATGCCCCTGCTCTGCACTTTGAGAATTTGCTTCTGTTGACTTTACAGTGAATCTCTGTGTCTGTATGATCCTGGTTGCCTTCGTTGGTAGAACTCTGATATCTCCTATGTGCTAGAGGTACCTCCTCGACTTGCAGAGATTTACCAGACATATCCTGTTCTGACCATTGACGGCTGCCTTCAATTTTGGGTACAGACATCTCAGAATGAAAACTTATCAAAGTTCAAAAACTCAATTTTTATATTGCATTCTTCTGAAATGTCCTTCATTTTTTTCTCTTACAAGCGCCGTATTACACTCATCAGTTCTGAGTTTCTCTTGGGAATTTAGCATCAAAATACAGCCTTTGCCTCTGTGTCGTCTCTGTGCCACAAACCCTCTTCCAGGTTTCTCTCTGTTTCACATCTATTCGTGGGCTTGTCCCTGTGACACAGCTTTATGGGCAACAAATAGATGTCACAGAATTTCCCCTCCTGAAGTGAGGAAAGGGATCCCGCTGACTTCAAGGAACCAAGTCCTCCAATGTATAGCCAACGGGTCCCCCAGAAAAAGTGCGTGCTTAGCTGAGCTGTACGCTTTGTTTTCTCTTCCAACTACACAGTAAAAAATGAAGCATCCAGAAAAGCACAATTTCTAATGAATTGGCTGGTTTTCTTGAGTGGTGCTCTGAAAAGATGTTTCAACCTAAGTCTTTCAAAGACAAATATAATTATGGCAATTTAATTTTTTGTTTCTAAGGCTAGACTCCTAGAGAATAGGATGCCAACCACGTGGAGTTGATGACCACGGCCTCTCTGGGTTTGCATCAGTGTTGCTCCACTGACTGCAGTGAAATGGGTTCAGCCAACGGCAAACCCAAACCCACACCTGAATCTGGGACGCTTCAGAAAAGCAGATTTGATTCTAACAGTTAAGCAGTTTTTAGAGTATTTGTTTGTAGAAATTATTTTCTGAACGAGAAGTTGGCAAAAACGCACTGTCGCAGTATATGCCAAATAAGTAAAAAATGAGGGAGAGAGAAGCAGACCTGGAGGAATGCTGTGAGCGTAGGACCACGCAGCGCTCCCATCCCAGGGGTGATGCTCAGGGCCCTGTGGTGGGCTCTGCCCCCTTCCCACCCCTGCCCTCTTTCCTGAACGCAGCCTTTCCTTTTACACAAAGAAAATAATTGGGTAGTTCTGTGGGTTAACTAAGCATGATATATACTGGTGCGGCAGACAGGTGCTGTGGGGGCTCAGGGGGCTGTGCTGTCCCCTGCAGCCCCCCAAACACCCCCTGTGCCAGACAGTCCCATCCCAAACAGCGGCTGTTGGTAGCTGCCCTGTGCAGGCAACTGCTTGGCCAGGGTCCCATGGGGGAGCAGAGGGTCTGGTTGTGGTCATCCCCCTCCTAAATCTGCTGTGTTTTGAAGGGAAGGGCTGGCTGGGGGTATTTGGCACATCCCCAGCCGTGCAAACAGCGTCAGCCCCTGGTCCCACAGTGCTCCCGGGGGTTCACCCTCGCACGGGGGCCAAACCTCGCTCCGAGCCTCTTCGGGACGCAGCCAGGAGGGTCTCGCAAGGCGCTTTGGGGCAGGTGAACAAGGCGATGTCGATATCGGACCAGCTCTGTGGCCTCCTGGGGACTTTCTGCCTAGGAACAGCTAAATATATTTTTCCTTACTATATGACTTCACCGCACCAGCAGCGAGATACCATCTTGCCCTTTGTGTTCGGGCTGGATGACATTTTCTTCTTTCCCAAGTGGCAGCAGCACGGCCCCGTCCCGGCCGGCAGGGAGGAGCGGCACAGCCCTCGCCGCTGCCCGGCACCTTGCCCAGATCTCCCCCGATAAGGAGCAGGGAGCTGGGAAACTCCAGGCTGGTTTTCTGTTTCGGTGCCCGAGCTGGCGGTGTAGGTGCAATGTTCTGGATTTGAGTTGGAAAGGGATTATTTTTGAGTACCGAGTGTACTGTTTATGGAATAGCACTTGGCTTTGCTTTTCTTCCCTGGGAGCATTGGGTAACAGGCATTTCTGTCAATACTCATTTTTGTTTATTTGACTCATTATTAAATGTGAGCAAACGTTCAGGTTCGTGGACGTGCGTGGATATATACACCTGCTGTGCTTATACCTACGCACGCACGCACAAACTACCACTATATTTAATTCGTTACTTGGGAGTCGGGAGTGCTTGAGAAGAGAGGCAGGAGGAAGGGTGAGCAGCTGGGTGCTACCGCGACCTCCCCAGCCCAGCGTCCGCTAAGGGTTTGAGAAGGTCACCTAACGTCCTTCTGAATGCACCTCGTATCACCGGCTGATTTACAAAGAGGCTAATTTGAAAAGAATATCACTTTAGGTTTTCATTTTATAGCCTTCATCCCACCTGAATCCGAGGTCTGCAGCAAGGTCAGGTCTTGTGGCTGGATTTACACCTGTATAGGCTGTGTCTTTTCGGTGGCAGGTTGGGTTTCCCATGTGCAAGCCGGGTGCAAAGTTCTCCCTGTCTGAAGGCTCCGTTTGTTGCTTAAATACTTCATTTTCACAGCAAATATCACAGAATTTAGTATATGGAGCTGGCATCTGTGGGACGCTCAGAACCTTTAAATTTTGGAGGGTCAAATACTCGCTGATTGTAACTCCAGTCTCCCCAAAGATTTGACATATCTTGGCACAGTATTTTTATAGGTGTTGATAATATTAAATTAATGAAATTAAACAAATAAGATGCTATCCAAATGAGCAATATACCCTAGAAGAAGAGGCACAAAATGCTCCAAAGCATTAATTATTACCAAATGTACGTGAAAGGGGTACGGCTAGCATTCATACAGAGGCACCATTAAAAATGAAGGCTATCGTTTTAGGATTGGACCAAGTAGTTCATTTTGGGGGAAGTCTTAAGCAGAATCTACTCATCTGTGGGGTTTAAAGAGTTTGGTTCACTTATTTACTTTGGATTTTTGTGTTCACTTTCCTCCCCTGTTGTACTTCCTTGGACAAAATCCAAACAGGCAGAATAACTACAGAAAAGCTGTTCTCACCACAGGGAAATAATGTATTATGCTAATTCCAATTAAAGGAAATTTCTTAAACTGCAAATATAGCCTTCAAGAGAGAAATGAAAAGTGTGGAAATTAACATTCTTGCCAGATTTCCAGCTCAATTCTGCATACTCAGGGGGTTTGGGTCAGGCTCAGATAAGCATCCAAAATTTGGGGATGTTTATCCAAACCTTATTTCTGAACCTTCTAAGTTCACTCCTGACTAATCATAATGGAGTTAGTGGTAGCAGGATATGAATGTACAACGTTTAGCTTAGAAATTGGCAGCTCCTCATCGTTTCACAGCTAGGAGCCTTTGACCAAATATCAACCCTGCTAACCAAAACAAAATAAAATAATGCCTTGACTTGGTCTTCAGCCATACCACCTTGTGCTACAGCCCTGGAAGATCTTCCAAGCAGGGCTGGGCCAAGGCAGGCTTTGGCTGGGGGACGTCCCGGGAAAATATTGATGTTACTGGAAGCATCCCTTGTGATTCAGGAGGTGACACCTTCCCTGGGTTGGTGTTGAACCCGTGTAATGGTTACATGTACAGAGGTGTTCTTTCAGATTTGGGAAATTTCAGAGGGCTGGTGGGTCATTAAAGATCTTTTCTGCAAGGCTCGGATGTTAACTCCACGTTGATCTGAAATGCCAATGCCATAACCAACTATGTTACACGGCCAACGCGCTGCCAGCTGGAGGTGGTACTCCTCACTTCGCTGGCTCCTTGCTCCATCCCCAGGCTGTTTGCCTGTTCAGTCACGAAGGATGTGAGCTCCCTGTAGAGTTTAATGTTGAAAGTGTTTGGAATATTTTTTCAATGAACTGAGTGGAAGATGACCGAGGGTCATGAATTAGCTCCTGAAGAAGCAGGCTTTTTTCTCTCTTTGTCGCTGCTTTTGCCATCAAACCCTCCACTTTAAACATAGGGGAGGGGAGCTGGATCTTGCTGCCCTGCTATAGGCACCTCCCAGCTTACTGTACACTTTACCATAATGTAGCAAGCCATAATATTAACTAAGGAGATGCCATAGATCCTATCCTCCATGGATATCACCCTTCAGAACACCACCAGGCTACCCCCCAGCCACTCACCTCTCTTTTTTCCCCATACATTTTATTTTAGTCAAGGGGTGTCACTCTAAGTAGCTGTATCTGATTTTTATTCTGGCATTGAAATTCATGCCAGGAATAAATCCATCCAAGTGCAAATTCTTCCCAAGTAAAAAAAGTACTGAAATGTTTAGTGAAGGAATGAATTTGACCACATGAACTTGGATTGCAGGTACATACTCTATCACCTAAAATCCCTTCAGGTTTGCTTAGACTTACCTCTGAATTACAGATATTAAATCTGCAGGACTGTAATAGAAGACATCCCATTGAAACTTCTATGTTAAAGAAAAAAAAAAATCTGTTAATTAAGAGTGACAACAGACATCATAAAAACACATTAAGAAACGTTCAAAATATATTTGAATATAGTCCTCACAGCTACAGAAAATACTAGGATTTTTAAAAGCTCAATGATTATTCAGTTGAGATCTTTTGTGAAATACATTTTATAAAACATTGCTTATAGTCTTGCTATTTCTCTTGCATCTTCGTCCCAAAATCAGCAAAAATAATTGCTTACTTTCTACGACACCCTCTATTTACCAGTAGCATAGATATACAATTGCGGAAGATTTTTTCGTAGCAATGTGACAGTTTAAACTAAGCACCAGTTTCCATCTAATGTAGATTTGGCAAGATGCTAGCTTCAATGCACCTTATGTCACTCAGATGTAAATTTTTTCTTCATTAGGCCAATATGTTATTGAACTACGCCATGCTCTAAAATTCGCATCAATCTCCCATCACGTTTACTCTTTTTTTTGTAGTTGCCTTCTCCTTCCAAGGGAAACGAGTAACTCTTCACACATTGCTTTTTTCTCTTCCCAACACGAATCGACATAGCTCCTGTTTGAATTTGAAGTGGGTATCAGGTTGGAAAGTGGATTCTGTGTGTGTGCGTGTGCTATAGCATCGATGCCCCACAGCAGCTGCATCACGAGCATTTTGGCATCCTGCAGGACGGGAGCTGGTGGGGGGTCAACTGCCCAAGACATTCAGTAATTATTGCTATTGATGCCATCGAGAGGTATGTACTGACGTGACCAAGGATATTTAGAAGGAACGGAGAGAAAATCTGAATTGCCTGATGCTTATAGAAATAGTTCTTGGGAGTCACAGTTGTAGCTGGTTTTGGTTTTAGAAAAAGCAGAAACAGCAGAAAAACTGTTCCAAACAGTTGTGAAGACGTGATGGGCTTCTGTAATTTCAGGGAGAAAAATCGGAAAATCATGTAACATATGACTGTTGATAACTGCAAGAGGAACAAATGCTTTCCATCCCAAAACACGTTGTACCATCAGTGTTTCAACAGCTCCTATTTAGACATTAAAAAGAAGACTTTTTTAATTATGATTTCTGCCTTGGGCTCTGATCAGCAATGTAGAAAAAAGCAAGCAGGAGTGTTTGGTTGCTTATCCTTCCTTCTTGTTTCCTTTTACTCAAAGTTCTTGAAAGGTCACAAAATAGAGAAATAAAAAAGCCACTGAAGTGTAGTTTTGTTAACTTTATCTTCTGAACATTAAACATTGTTTCAAATTTCTTACGGTACATAAAATGTTTTGCCTTGCTGTATCATGTATACAGAACTTGAAAAAGTAAACGAGACAGCTCAGAAAATGTAATGGATGTGTAATAACAGCTCTTTAGATCTCCCGGGTTTAGCATAGCATCCTTTTGTTCCTAAAGGTGCTTTTAACATGATATCTAAAGCTATTTATGAAGTCATTTATTTTTGCATGGTGATAGGTCTTATTTTGTAATTAGCCCATGCTTTCTGTCTTGCTGTAGCGTGTGAGCCCCCCTGAAATGCTGTTTAGTCTTCATCAACCCTTTTTGTTTTCCTTCCAGAAGGCATTCACCCTAATAACTTCCATTTCACGGATGCAGTACATCCTAGCTCCCGTCAGCACCTTCTGCAAAAACATTTTGAAATCGTTGCATTGGAACAGAGTTCAGTTCTTTTTGTTGAGCATTTTCAACATAAAGAAGTTTTCCTGTTTGCCTTAAATTCATTCATCATATGAATTTCAGCTGATGGTTTTTAACCACTTTTGCTCCACATCCTGTTACCGTGGGCCGCAGCGGTGCTTCGTAAGGGCTGTCAGCAGGAATGCAGCGCGCCAGCGGCAGGCACGTCGGTAGAGACCGGGTTTGCCCCATCGACCTGGAGCTTTAGGCAGAACTGAATTGCTAAATCATGATTTAGTCTATTTGAGGCGTCTCTAGTGCATCCAGACACAATTTATTCTGATGCAAACCGGTGTGAGCTCAGTGGGAATGGCAGCCTCGCTAACGCTCTCTAATCCGCTTTCATTTGCATATATGCAATCCAGTGAAGTTAACAGGATTTCCCTGACGTGCTTGCCAGCAGTAGCAATGGCATTGGTTTCCTCTAATATGTCAAGCAGGTTGCTGTTAATCAGTCACCGTCGGGCTTTTCGTGCCAGCTACTCGGCTCATTCTGCTGCTGTATGCGGGAGCAGCTGCATCGGGGAAGGCCTTCGGGTGCCAGCACCGGTCTCAAAAGCTCCAGGGGTAAAAGAGAATAAATGTTAGTATTTAGTGGGAAATTTTGTCCACTCCGTATCCTCGTAAGCCAGCACAGAGCGAAGTTTGAAGGCATGGCCAGGCACGTTGGCTGCAAAGCCTCCTTGGAAAGCTGGGGGGTGGCTCCGAATCCAGCAGGGACAGTGGGGTCGTGGCATTAGTGAAGGAGGTTTATGAACTTTATCCTCATGTATTAATGACCCTGGGTGTCCCGTGACAGCTCTTTGCACACAAATCTCCTCGGGACGTGACCAAGCACGTGCCTGCTGAAACGTGTGTGCAGGGGCCAAAGGGGGTGGTTGCGGTGGGACCCTGCTCGAGTGGCCTGGAAGCGCCAGGAAGCTTGGAAGGAAAGGTACAGAGAACAGCTTGATAAATAAGATGATGTGAAACTGAATCACTGCATAGAGATGAATCAAAATTATAAAATCAATAGGTATTGATCTGTATATATCACACAAATAACTGTGCCTGAAGAGGTGCCCAGATTTAACATGCTGATTATATGGCAGTCAGTAGAAATAACTTGAGATCTGAAGAGCTATTACATTTTAGTTGTTCAGTGCTGCAGCTGAAGCTGATAATATCTTAGTTGAAGTCTCTTTTAAATTTTTTCCAGCTTCAAGTTCTTGGTAACAAGTATATTTAATCAACAAACCAAAACCGAAGAACAGATTTTTGGCTTACAAAATACTCTTGAGCCATCCAAAGCTGGAGTCCAAACACTACAAATACTTCTAAAAATATACACCTTTCATTTTAACTTCCACTTGCTTTTACTACTGGCCTTGCTCATGCAAGCCAAGGTCACTGCACTTAGATGTGTCCAATGGCCGCTTGGCTACTGACAGGAGTTGCAATGAAACACCTGGAACATCATCTGTGGCCACAGAACCCTTCGTGTGGCTGGCTGGAAATCAGGACAACAAGGTCTTTGTTATATCCCGTTCATATATATCCCATTTATATCTTATTCTTTTTGTACCCCTTAAACCGGTGGAGCTGTACTGTATCAAAAGGAGCAAGGATTTACTGGAGTCTGTCTTTGCTTCTGGAGTTGACTTTTCTCCCTCTTTCCCATCAGTAGATGTGTTAACGGAGGAAGCATGTGCTTAACGCTCAACGCCACGAGTAGCTGTCACTATTATTGCTTTCTTCAAGATTATCATGGTGTTCTTTGTCCCCACATTTTGTCCGCTAAACCCAGGGTAAATACAAACCTAACAGATGTGTAAAAAGGCTTTAGACCGGTTACTTGTCATACGTGGGCAAGCATAGTCTGAAACTGCTGCAGAATTACTTCCCATGTTTATTCACGGATTGACAATGTTCATTTTCCTTTGCTGGATTAGATTTGCTGAGTAGATTTCTGGGCATATAAATGATATTTTGGAATGAAACCCTCACATTTTATAAATCATTCAAGCCAATCCAGTTTCTTCTTTCTGTAGAAGTATTTCCTGGTCCATAACAACCTCAATCTAAACCTACTGTTTTTTGTTTGACATGAAATTCATGAATTAACTTAGAGACTTAAATAAGAATTAAGTAATTCCAAAGTGCTAATGAGCACTCACAACTCCCACTTTCATATTTTATAGCATTGTTAAATATACCACAGGCAGTAGGGAAAACTGTGGTCGTTCATCTTGTAGCGTATATTTGTACTTTATCGCTCAAGCTGACAGATTTCCCTTGTGCGATAGACAACTGGTTTGAGCTTCTGCTCACAGTGCCTGGCAGGAGAGCTTCTATCTCCAGTTTATTTCTAGAGGTGTCAGCAATATTACATTAAAAGTACGGGATGCACAAAGATCTGGCGTATCCTGAGATTCCTGCAGGTTCCCAGAGGCACCATGCTTTGGTTTGATCCAGACCTTGTCCAAATGCTGCAGCCCTGATGTGCTCCAGCACGCCAAGTACCAGCACCGTGCCCCAGCCTCGTGGTCCTGGAGCTGAAGGCGGTGGGGGGATCTAGGACTAGCTTTCGTCTGGAGATGGAGCAGTTCCTCCATCTACAGCCCTGGGGCAGCCCGGGTCCAGGCTGAGCATCCTGTGTGATCCTGGGACTACACAGTAATTTTGGGTGGAAATTGCACCCTTGTCTGGGCCGGATCAACACTTTTGGCCACCAGTTCAGCTCCAAGGTAGCCAGCTGTCTTATGTCAGTGCCGTCTTCAGCGTTTTGAGCTGCTGGTGCTTCTCTGGTGAATGTGTGACCACCTTCCCAGGCACCGATCTCACTATAACTCCTTGAAAAGCCAACAGAGATGACCTCCTTCCTCAGTCGATGCATCCCACGATAGCTCCCTTAACCTCAGTGAATCTCCTGCTTTGCCCCGCATGAGGACCTGGCCTGAAGGATGCACCTGGTGCACCAAGGGAAGAGTTTTATAAAGGGAAAGAAATAATCTTAAGTGCCATATTGGCACATTCTATACTGGATTCTCAGCAATACATCATATCAGATCATCCAGTTCTCTGAAATCCTTCCTGGTGGAAAGACATCTATTCTTACCACATTGCCTCATTTTGCTTCTACGGACCCCAAAAATTGCAGCCTATCTTGAGCGCATGCCCATGCCCTGCTGCTTTTTGCAGTCACTTCGTGAGGTTTCACAGAGGTGTGGTTGGGGCAGTCTCGCCCCGGCTCTGCCCGGTGGGGATAGTGATCCATCTTATGTTCTCCGCTTGCATGATTGCTGGGTGACTCCTAGCAACAAGACTTGACATCGTGAAACTCCGTTTCACATTTCTCCCGGAAAAGAAAAAAAAAAAAAAAAAAAAAGGCAGAGTTTTATGTATCCTCCCCAAAACTGTTTCTATAGGAGGAGCTTTCATTTATGGTACCAATCAGCACAACGTGCTTATGTTTAAAGATCTGTTCCAAAGCATCAACTGTTCATTTCCAAAGCTGAAATATTTTCCTAGCTAAAAAAAGAGCGATAAAGTACAATTTCTGCTGCAGATGAGCCATATTAAAACATGCAGAGCTGTTTTAACTGGCAGAGATCAAGCAGGCTCCCCCTATTTATCCTGAGAAGCCGTGAACACCAGCGGGCAGACAGGAGTTTCTCCTCGTTGCAGTCAAAGGAAAGAAGTAAAAAGCAACTTCTTGGTGAATGAAAGTTATGGGAAAATATTGCATGAGGCTCCTTCCCAGCCCACCACCGATTTTCTCCATAAGCAAATCTCCATGTTCCATCTGTCAAAACAAAATGATAATCTTCCCATCCGGCACACTTTTTATCCCATCCATGCCAACTGTAAGCTTTTCAGGGCAGAGACTTGTGTTTATTATTTTTCTACCCACGAAGGGTCCCAGTTTCAACTGGGGCCTCTAGGTGCTGCTGTAATACTAATAATACTAATACTCATAATTCTGCTGGTGGCAAATTTCGCCCAACATCTTAGGCTTAAATAAGTTATATGGAAAAATGGTTATAGAACAGTCTCCATCCTCCTTCAAATTCTGCAGGCCATTTTGCATCTGCAAAAGTCAGTTTATGGATTGATATGCATCTTATATATTGTATCTTGGGAATGTTTTCCTATGAATCTCACACAAAATCTGCAGCATGACTTGGGGATAAAAAAGCCACAGGAAAAAAACGCCTGAAGCTGTACCACTTACCTCCCCCCTTCTTCATATGCACACATGCCCAACTGCTTCTTTTTTTTTTCCCCCCCTTTGTTTTATCAGTATGGTGCTAAATTACCAAGTTTGAAATTTCTTCAGCAACTAAGGGATGCATGCCAGAACACAAGTGCCCCGAGGGATCTGAGTCTTAGGGGAAAAAGCCCTTAATTTCCAAGTTTATAGGTAGCAGCACTTTCTTGAAATTGGAAAATGTTCAATTCATTTATGAAAGAAATCTGCCACAAGGATATGCTGATGTTCACAGCTATTTCATTAATAACCCATTGTGATCAACACACTTTTTTTTGGTTATAAGACAGGTTTATTTTGACACCTCTATCAAATACATTCTGCCCCCGCCTCCCCTAGAGATTTTCCCGACGAGCAAAATCTCCTTGTCGTGCAAAATCTCTTTAGTGCAAACCCGGTAGCCCTCGGAGTAAGATTTTTCAAAATTAATCAGGCACCTTTACCCACGTGTGACTAATTTATGTAGAGCAGCACTCCGAATGCACGCCCAGGCGGGCTGCTGTGCATGCCCAGGGCCAGTTAAGTGTTTACCGGTCAGGACCCTGGCTTCCACACCCAGGGTGGGTGCACACAAACAGCTCTGCCCACCGACGGCGGGGAACCTGCCCCGCTCACATGGCACCTGTGGTCCGAATACTTTACAACTTAATCTTGGGGAGATTGCCCGAGCACAGGATAAGGATCGCCCTTGCCTGTTGCTCCGCCACCTGAATAAATCAGCATTCCTGAGCTCCAGTCCTCGGACTTATCTACCAAGCATGACTCGAAACGTTGATGGGGGTTTTAACCTATTTATAGTCCCACACCAAGCCTGTAACAAAGAATTGTCCCTCTCCTACCCACCTGTAAATAATATCTAACGCTACTGCCAGGGCTTGGCAGGGCAGCGATGTTTCCGAGGCAGCGTGGATCCTTACCTGCCTTTAGCAGGGTATCTTCCCACTCGTAGGCAAGCGCCTTGCAATAGGAGGAGGATTAATCGCTGCTATTAGAGCCCTTGCTTTCCTCCACAACCTTCTCTTCCCAGGGATGATGAGTTAATTCAGCTGGAACAATGTTAGTTCATCAATTTTTGTGGTTTATCTGAAAATCGAATTGCAGTAATTTCATATGCCAGCTGACTTAATGCCCGTTTAGTTCGGGTTTTAGACAACTCCGGTCGATGATCGTGAGGGGTTTAATACAAAACGTAGGTGGGATGAAACTGTAGCACTGATGCTTTCAGGCAGGTTTTTCTTCCCTGCTGCGGGCGCTGGTTACGTTGGCTGTCTGCACGTGTGTTTCTGCGTGCAGGATGTGTATCCGCCTCTTCTGAACCTCCACTAGACCCATCCACACGTGTACATTTAAAAGAGCAAATGCAAACCTGAAAATTTTAAAATGAGTGTTTGACTTTTTATTGGGTGATAAATTGCTTCTTACTCTTATAAAGTCCACAGGTGTTTATGTCCACTCTTGTATGCCTAGTTAAAACTGGCTACAATAGGAATGCTTTGAAAATAGCCAGTCACTCCTAAAATTGATTATTAAAATAGAATTACCTGTTATGCATCACATTAATTCTTGTAGTGTAAAGTTCTGTTGTTTAACCCTTCCAATCCCTTTTGGCCTGGCATTTCCCCTGATTTGGTATTTTCTTTTTCATCCTTTTGCTTTGCAAATTCTGTTGCTAGACTCCAGATAGTGCCGAGACCCGAACGGTGCCCCAGGGCTTGCTGCCACGCACCCTTCCTGCGTGGCTCTTCCCGATGCCATGACCGGCTCTCAGGCTGGAAAAGGTCTTCCAAAGCAGGCCCTCAGACTATTTGGCAAATGAAAAGGCTTGAAAATTAAAAATGTGGAAGAAGTGGAGAGTTAATGGATCCCTGGTGAATTCTTAGGCACATACATACAAAGGAAGTCTGCAAAATCCTTTTACCGTGCTTTCTATCCCCCCAGGTACGGTGCCTTCTCAGGGAGTGTTTTTTAGAGTTCTTCCATTTTTAGAGCAGCTTCTGCAAAAAAGTTGTCTTCCCAGGCAGAGAAGCAGTGGCTACATCGGGTGGGAGCCTCCGGCCACCCCATGTACAGCCTCCGTCTGTGGGATCCCACTGCCCCATCTCTGGATGAGCAAATTGTGGGAGCAGGAGCAGGCACGAACCTGGCATAGACTTCTTCAGTTGTATTTCAGCAAGGATGAATGACAGAGTGCTAAAAAAACCTCAAATCGGACTTTTTTGAGTCATGTTGGTAGGTTTTAGAGGGCTGTGCTCAAGGTTTTTTACTCTTTGGGTGGTTAAGAGAGAAAAGAGCCCTTCCAGGCTGCTAGGACAGATGCAGAATAAGGGCATTGCCAATGGAGTTTCCCAAATTCTCCAGAATTTGGCTTTCTTTCAAAACATGAGAAAAGTAAAGCACAGGAAAACACACGGCTTCTGGGTGGACAGGAGGCCATCACCCACATCAATCAGCCGCTGCCTTAAATTGCCCTGTCTCTAGTAGGTGTTAAAACGAGCTAGCTAACGCGGATTTCTCCCCTGACTTTTATCTTAGCACACACATGTGCCAAACTCGCCCGGCGCGGGGACTGCCTCGCCCTGCGGGTGCAGTAACCCTGAGCACGAGAAGGGCCCGGACTGGACTTGGAGCCTTCCAGACTCTTCTGTAATGGAAGCAATGAACACTACAAAGGAAAACAGCAACAGTCCTCGGCATCCAGTGTCAGAGCATGTGCCTTGGCAGGGAAACCTGGGGGAAGACTTAGAGGAGGAAAACAAGGAGATTTCTCCCGTTGCAAGGAGCGTGCTTACAGCGGGGGGTGGACAAGCAGCATTATGTCCCTCAGCATCACGTTTTGGGGCTGGCTTCAAGGGCCATGTGTTGTTTGCAATAAGGCATTATAACATCTCTTCCTGCCACGAGGAAGGGCAGTTTCTACAGGATTTCCAAGCCTTCTGTCCCAAGGCAGGAGCAAATTCACCCAGGCAGCTGGACACTAGTCACTGACCCATTTTTACTTCTTCCTTATTGATGGAGAAGGTAAATTTGCTGCAATCTCCCTTCTTCTTTTGGTACGCAGGC